>NC_058080.1:131163522-131463522 GCF_014858855.1 Bufo gargarizans | reverse complement strand
CCAGGACAGGAAACCTGCAGCATAAAAAAGGTGGAGCCGCTCTCCCACCTCAGTGAGTTTCCAGAGCATGAGAGGGACTCCCCCTTACGTTAGTTTAATTTACATACTGTATATATATATTTTTTTGTTTTGTTTGCGCAACACCCGTGAACACACAGACTTATACCAATAGGGAGGGAATAAAGAGGTGCTGTCGTGGGGTCAGGAAAATCCGATTAAAGGTAAGTGTAATCATCATTTTTCCCCTCCCCCACGACAGCACCTTAGAGAGAGATTTCAGAGATTATCCTCAGGGTGGGTGACAGAACTCAAAACCTTAGTGCCAAAAAGAAGGTCAGAGATAGAATCAAGCTGAAGCCTATAGTGCTTATAGAAGGTGGACGGAGAAGACCAGGTGGCCCCCCGACAGATCTGTTCAATAGATACGCTGGCCCTCTCTGCCCAAGACGTGGACACCGCCCTCGTGGAGTGAGCCCTCACAGAAATAGGGGGAGACACGCCGGCTACTGAATATGCCAAGGATATAGCTTCTCTAATCCACCGGGCAATAGAAGCCTTAGAGGCAGTATTACCTTTTCTTGCCCCACCGAACAGAACAAATAAGGCAGAGGACTTCCTCCAGTCTTTAGTCACCTCCAGGTACTGCAAAATGCACCTCCTGACATCCAGAGAATGCAACTCCTTCTCTCTATCATCCTTAGGCTCTGAAAAGAAAGCTGGGAGAACTACCTCCTGAGCCCTATTAACCCTGGAAGGAACCTTTGGCATAAACCCAGGATCTGGTCTGAGAACCACTCTGTCCTCTCTGATGGACATAAAAGGGGGGTTAATAGAGAGGGCCTGCATCTCCCCAACTCTTCTGGCTGAAGTTAAAGCTACCAGCAAAACTAGCTTAAGGGAAAGTATTTTAACCAAGCAAGATGCTAGAGGTTCAAAGGGGTGTCTGGTAAGGGCATTAAGTACTAAGTTAAGGTCCCAGGGAGGAAACCTAGGGCCTGCTACTGGCGTAATCCTATCCACTGCCTTAAAAAACCTAACCACCCGAGGGTCCATGGCCAAACTTCTTCTCCCCAGAACTGATAAGGCTGACACCTGCACCTTTAGTGTACTCTTTACTAACCCGAGGGACAATCCCCTCTGTAAAAATTCCAACACCTGAACTACGGAAAATTCTAACGGCCAGGAAACCACTTCTGTGCCTATAAAAGACAAGAACTTTCTCCATACTCGTGCATAAATAACATTTGTCACCTCCTTCCTACTTTTCATCAAAGTGGAAATGACTTCCTCAGAGAATCCCTGACTGGCTAAAAATGACCTCTCAAATTCCATGCCGAAAGATGTAGGGACCCTACTTCTGGATGGAACACAGGACCCTGAGATAATAGATCTGGAATTTCTGGCAGGATCCATGGATCCAAGACTGACATTGCTCTCAACAGGGAAAACCATGCCCTCTTCGGCCAGAAGGGGGCTATCAGGATAACCCTGGCTCCTTCGTACCTGATCTTCCTTACTACCAGAGGAATCAGCTGAAGCAGAGGGAAGGCATAGCCTAGTGGAAAATCCCATTTCTGGAGAAAGGCGTCTACCTCAGATGGGCACTCCTCTGGACTGAGGGAGAAAAAATCCTGTACCTTTCTGTTCTCTCTTGTGTCGAACATATCTACCGAAGGTAAACCCCATAATCTTACTATCTGGGGAAAAAAAATTGGATTCAGAGACCACTCTCCCTGACGCAGTCTGTGGCGACTCAGGAAGTCTGCTCGAGAATTCTCTACCCCTCTGATGTGAATGGCCGAGAGATGAAGCACTCTCCCTTCTATCTCCTCGAAAATCCATCTCGACTCCCTCAGTAAAGAATCTGACCTGGTCCCTCCCTGACGATTGAGATATGAGACCACTGTCCGATTGTCGGACATCACTCTCACATGTCTGTTCAGGATCATCGGAAGAACCGCTCTCAAGGCCAGCAAAACTGCCCTCAGCTCCTTCCGATTCGATGAAAACCGTCTCTGACCCTGGGACCACTCTCCCTGAAAGATCCGATCCTCCACATGAGCCCCCCAACCCCAGGGGCTGGCGTCTGTAGTAACCAACACCGGTTCCGGAAAGGACCAGGGAAGTCCCTGATTCAGATTTCCTACCTCCTTCCACCAATCTAGGGAAGAGAGTCACCTTTGATAAGCTCATCACTGACTCCAGGGATGCCCCCGCACGTTTGGTGGCAGCCAAGATCTCTACCTGTAACTGGCGGGAATGTCTCTGAGCCCACTGGACTGCTGGTATGCAGGAAGTTAGAACTCCTAACAGAGACATAGCTTTTCTTATAGACAGGTTCCGTTCTAACTGAACCCTCTGAACTATTCCCTGAACCCCAGCTACCTTCTCGTCTGTGAGGAAAGTTCTCTCCAGCCTGGAATTTAAAACCAGACCCAGAAAAACCTGGCTCGTTGACGGCTCCAACCTGGACTTTTGGATGTTTAACAGCCAACCCAGAGACCGAAGAACCTCCATAACCCGATCCAGAGACTTGGCACACGCCTCCTGGGACTGGGCTACCACCAGAAAGTCGTCCAGGTAAAGCAAAAATGTGATGTCCTCCCTTCTGATGAAGGAAGCCATCTCCGCCACTACCTTGGTAAAGATCCGAGGTGCCATGGAGAGGCCAAAGGGAAGAGCCTGGAACTGAAAATGAAGAAGTCCCACCTCGGTCCTCACTGCCACCCGGAGGAATCTCTGGTGATCTGGATGGATCGGAATATGCCGCTTTCTCGAGTAAAGAGTCAAGCTCTGACCCGAAAAGAAACTGGCCATCACAGGGAATGCTACAAAACCTCAACTTGGATGACAGATCTCCCCCTTTCCAATTCTTAAGCCACAAAGCACGTTGCGCAGAAATAGAAAGGGAAGCGGTCCTTGCTTCCAGCCTCACCGAGTCCACCGCGGCATCTGCAATAAAATCCGCAGCTTTCTGGAAGGTCGGAATTGAAGCCAATAACTGCTCCCTAGGGCATTTTTCCCTAATCTGCCCTTCTAGCCTCTCCAACCATAGTGACATAGACCTTGCAACAACCGTGGCAGCTATACTAGGTCTGAAAGCAGCCGCAGAAGACTCCCACGCATTCTTAAGGGAAGAGTCAATTCTGTTATCTAAGGGGTCCTTTAAGAATCCCATGTCCTCAAAGGGCAGTGAGGATTTTTTAGAAATCTTGGAAATGGCTACATCCAGCTTAGGGGCCTTGTACCAAGATGTAGACGCTTCTTCCTCGAATGGATACTTCCGTTTGAAGGTTTTAGAAATGAACGGCTTTTTATCCGTTTTTTTTCATTCCTTTTCTATCACTGCTGAGATAGACCTATGGACCGGGAAACATCTACGCTTCCTTTCCCTAAGACCCTCAAACACAACATCCTCTACCGACCTATCCTCCCTGGTATCTTCTAACTCCAAGGTAGATCGGATAACTTTTAACAATTTGTCCGTATCTTCCGCTGGAAATAGGAACTTTCCTTCTTTAATATTATCCTCCGAAGAAAGGGAATCATCAGAGTCCTCGTTCCTGGAGAAAGAGTCGCTATCCTCCGATTCCACGTCGGACTCCTGCCTCACTGCTCTTCTCCTCTTCCTACTTCTCAGGGAATTTTTAACTTCAGACATGATTGACTTAAGGTCTTTCAAAAGACTTGGAGTCTCCTCAGCCACCGTCTTCTCAATGCACTGCTGACAGAGCTTTTTAGTGTAAGAAGAAGACAACGGGCACTTGCAGATAGGGCATTCTTTGTTCTTTTTCTTTGCCGCCACCTTCTTAGGTACCGTCTAAGAAAAACGGAACACACCAACACTGAGAACAGTCCAGATCTCTCTAACAACTGAGAATAGGACTCACAATACCGGTGGCAAGATCTTCACATCCGCACTTTCAGACCTCCTCTCTTCGTCCATAGTGGGGGCAACAACCTGCACTGATACAACAATGCCTCAATTACAAACTGCCACCAAGTGTTCCTCTCACCTGAGAGATCACCGCTCCTGCAGACCCACCACGCCAAAATCGCCGTGGAACCCCTCTGGTCCACTTTCTGGCCTCTGGATATCAGCTATTGGCGTCCAGAACAACCCGGTTCATCATACCTGCCTGGAGACGGTTTTAAAATTACCGGGATGCCGAACTTCCGGTCACCTGACCGGAAGCACACGGCCGTGGAACGCACGGCCGTGGAACACATGGCGCTTCCGGTTACAGACGCCGCTTCCACATCCGGCGGCGTCTCGGCGAGTCTGCAAAGCCAGTAAGGCCCTCTGGCCCTCTTCCAGCCGCCGGCGCCGTCCTCCTCGCCTGAGGGACCAGCACCTTCTGCCCTGTGCCCAGTGGAACGCACGGCCGCCTCCGGAACTTCATCCCCGCGCCTGCGGGGAACAATCGGGCAGGTACCGACTGACGCTCCAACCCTCCGGCTTCTACCGGGACTTCCAGGTCAGGACGACACTGCAGGCTCCCGTACCAGGACAGGAAACCTCACTGAGGTGGGAGAGCGGCTCCACCTTTTTTATGCTACAGGTTTCCTGTCCTGGGGCGGAGCCATCTCTCTAAGGTGCTGTCGTGGGGGAGGGGAAAAAAAGTGGATGGTACGCAGACTGCATCTGTATTTTGGGTATCCATGATTTGCAGACAGCAAATGAAACACAACAAACATATGGGGTTGTGTGCATGAGGCAGTTAGAAGCATGGAACAGATGAAAGAAGGAGAGATTTATCAAAACCAGTGCAAAGGCAAACTTTCTTAGTAGTCCATAGCAAGCAATCAGATTTGGAAAATGAAAGGATCAGTCTGATTGGTTTTCCTATGCACCAGTTTTCATACATTTCCTTGTCACCGTGGAGACGCATTGGTTTTCACAGAAGCACCAGAACAAGAGAGCGGTTTTCGTTCAAAAGCATTTGCAAAGTTTTCATTCTGCATGCATTAAAATTTAATTGCAAAAGTATTCATACCCTTAAAGGGTTTCTGTCACCTGAAAAATGGGTATTAAGCTGGCAGACATTAGCGATGTGCTAATGTCAGCTGAATATAACTATATTAGAGCCATCTCACTGCCTAAAGCCTTTAGTGAGAAAACCGAACTTTTATAATATGCTAATTAGCCTCTAGAAGCGGGGGGGGGGGGGGGGGCGTTGCCCCTGCTCCTAGAGGGTCAGTTTGCCTACCTCTTTTCACGCCCTTCTTCTCTTGATTGACAGGGCCAGGGCAGTGCTTCTCTCCTCCCACCGGGCGTGTGTGCAGTGTAAATCTCGCGCCGTTCAGGCGCAGTGAGGAAGCCAGCAGCCGCCGAGCGTCCTACCCTCACTGAACAGCGCGAGATTTAGGCCTCGTTCACACTTCAGTGTTTGGTCAGTGATTTCCATCAGTGATTTGTGAGCCAAAACCAGGTGCAGCTCTAAACATAGAACAGGAGCAGATCTTTCCCGTCTACCTCATGTCTGTGGAGGCTCCACTTCTGGTTTTGGCTCACAAATCACTGATGGAAATCACTGACCAAACACTGAAGTGTGAACTAGGCCTTACACTGCAGACACGGCTGGCGGGAGGAGAGCAGCGCTGCCCTGGCCCTGTCAATCAAGAGAAGGGAGTGGCCAGAGGTTGGCAAACGGAGCCTCTAGGATCAGGTGCATCGTTCCCCCCCCAGGCTAATTAGCATATTATAAAAAGTTTGTTTTTCTCAATAAAGGCTTCAGGCAGTGAGATGGCTCTAATATAGTTATGTTCAGCTGACATTAGCACATCGCTGTCAGCCAGCTTAATACCCATTTTTCAGGTGACAGAAACCCTTTAATTAGGAATAATCTAATATACACGTACTGACAATTCCTCCATGTATTCCCCGGCATGCATGACTGTAAAGCTCTCCGCTCGACTTCCTCACTTATAGTCATTAAACATCACTTAAACATCTGTGGTTGCAGGGATCTACAGAACAGCGCTGCCACTGGTACAGTACAATGTTTGGCCTTGTTCACAGCTGGGAGGAAACAAAATGCAGATCTAGCATGTCCTGCTGCCTGCTGGGGATACTGCTGACCGCCACCACAACATAACCTCCCCAGGGAGCGCTCCAGCCATTGTCTCACTTCAGTCTACACAGGAACTGCAATGCGAGGTGCGTCTAATATTAGATGACCAAAGCACACTTGTAACTTTCCCAGGCACGCCCTGACCATGATGTCACCAAAACACAAGTATTTTCCACCCAAAAACATGATTTCATTCTAGCATACCCTTCTCAGACTCAGGAGATAAGTCTGATATGGTGGGATTCTGATCCGTGTGCATTCAACACGTAGGTTTAAGAAAGAATTAGTAATCTAATACAAATACACACACTGACCAAACATCTGACCCCGGTGTCCCCGATACAGGATGGAATACCAAATAGTCAGCGACAGCAACTAGTAATGTCTGGCCATACACGAAGGGGGAGGTTTATCAAAACTGGTGTAAAGTAGAACTGGCTTAGTTACCCATAGCGACCAATCAGATTCCACCTTTCATTTTTCAGAGCACCTTTGGAAAATGAAAGGCAGACTGATTGGTTGCTATGGCAGCTAAGGCTACTTTCACACTTGCGTTCAGAGCGGATCCGTCTGAGACTGATCCGCACGGCCAGGCGGACACCCGAACGCTGAGCGGAGCGGAGGCTGAACGCTGCCAGACTGATGCATTCTGAGCGGATCCGCATCCACTCAGAATGCATTAGGGCAGTACGGATGCGTTCGGGTCCGCTTGTGAGCCCCTTCAAACGGAACTCACAAGCGGACACCCGAACGCTAGTGTGAAAGTAGCCTTAGCCAGTTTTGATAAATCTCCCTCAAAGACAAAAATATTCTGAGTCATTTATTAAAGGGGTTATCCAAGACCTATAATGCCCCCCTCCAAATGCCGAGGCCCCGCACACAGATTGTACTTACCTCGCCACCCAGCTCCCGCATTGCTTCTGACGTCGGGACGGCCTCCGCTGCATCTCCCTTTTGCGCAGATGAAAACATCCGGCGTCAGGGGGGAGCAGCCAATAGCAAGCCGCGACAGGAATTTTGAAATCTTACCAACTACTTGCCCTGTGACTTGAAATGTTAAATATGTCATTTTTAACATACGTTAAAGGGGTTATATGAGATGATGCAAAACACGCCCAAAGCTAGGGTTTGTGTTAAAATAATAAAAAGATCCCATACCCACCAGCTGATCTCCTGTATACAGTGCTGTACGGCATGAGCTCGCGGAGGCTACTGATTGGCTGCAGCAGGCAGATGGGGTATGCGGCTACATCACTGCTGTAGTCATGTAAACACCAGACCGGAGCGGATTCGTTTTAGCACAAATTCTGACTTTGGGCAAGTTTTCATCATCTAGTCTAGGATCTTCATCATTACTGGGGTGAATCTCTGCCATATATCTGCACATGGTGCCATATTCGACAGCTTAACGTCGAAATATTTAACAAATAAAGACATACTACAGATATGGATTAAAATGGCCGCGGTCTTTATTAAAGGGGGGTAACCATAAATGTTAACAAATCCATCAATCATTAACGCATTAAAATTCCCACAGATGTTAATTAAAGTTCATTAAGGCACTGATCATGCCGTTTTTTGCTGTCCGCAAACCGCGGATCCACAAAAAACGGAAGCCGTCCGGGTGCCTTCCTCAATTTGCGGAAGGGAACGGGCGGCCGTCAATATAATGCCTATTCTTGTTTGCAAAGCGCGGACAAGAATAGGACATGTTATATTTTTTTAGCTGGGCCGCGGAACAGAGCAACAGATGCGGACAGAACACGGAGTGCTGTCCGCATCTTTTGCGACCCCATTGAAGTGAATGGGTCCGCATCAGCTCAGATGCGGACCCAAACAACGGTCGTATGCATGAGGCCTAAGGCTGAGCAACTAACCCCCCCCATTTAACAAAACCGTGACTAAAATGTTTTTTCTGCTTGGATCTTCAGACGCTGACAGCGCTCCCTAGGGTCAGTGGTGACCGCCATATACCAACAATACCAACACCTGTGTCTCAATGACACCATGAGGGGCGAACACCAAATTTTTGGCCCCCCGCCCCTGTCAACATCACTGGTAAATGTTCCCAATTTTGAGAGAAATTACGGCTTTTGACAAATAGAATTAGCAGATGGAAAGTCAATCTGTCAATCACAGCTAACTGCAGGCTGCGTGGAAGTGTGTCCTGTATAACCGAGGCTTTCACATGAGAAAAACAAGGAGTATAACTCCGAAATATGGCATGTGATGGAGGAAAACTGGGGACAAACTCCTTCATACACATAGATGCTACCATCAGCAAACCATGTATGTGTTGTCAATGGGGAGAGAGGAGAAAGCCACTGCCAGACACCTCTGGTGGCATCTTATCTCCTGGGAGAACAAAGGATAAAGCAAAAAAATAAAATAAAATTCAGTTCACCCGATTCTTCTCTCCCCAACATCAGTCTGGAGACTCAACCCACCTTTCTCAACAATACACTAACGAGTAAGGAGGCCCATCTCAGACATTGATGGCATGTAGCTAGTATATGCCATCAATGCCAATAAGTCTGGGTCCCAGAGGTGGGACTCACACATATCTCCATAATGGGGCCCCCAAAACTCAAGTGCAGCATGGTCTCCATTCACATCTATGGGTGTGCCAAAAATAGCCAAGCAAGAAGTGGCTGAGCGTTGGCTTGGCCATCACCAAGACTCCCATAGCAATGAGTGAAGAGAGGTTGCGCGCTTGCGCAGTGCGCTCTTCTTTATTTCAGGGGGGTCTGTTCTGAAGATAGGAGCAGGTTGGGAGACCTGCACCTATCTGACATTGGTGGCATATCCTAGCGATATTCCACCAATGTCTGAGATGAGCCAACCCCTTTAGGTTAAACCCCCACAAAACATAATAATACACTGAAGAACTGTGCCAAATAGACCCCTATCTGATAAACTCGACACTGCTACATTACAATAGATAGATTTTTAATATGGTAGCCTAATAGTTGCTTGGTTTTATAGACACAGACCCTCTTGCAGGCTCAAGGCAACTCCAGAAAACCAATGCACTTTGCCTTCAGTATATAAAAATGCTTAGAAGTTTCAAATACCTATATAAATATGTAACAGCAGAGCCCATGAAGCACTGTCATAATACACAGCCAGCCAGTGCACCCATGCTCTGAAGACTGGTAGGGAGCAGACATTCAGCAGATCTTCCACATGTTCTCAAGAGCAGAAGAAGAAAGCCAAGTCAGTATTTACTCGGAGGTGAGACATCTGCTCTATGACCTGTACTTACTGCTGAAGCCTCAACTCAAAGAATCCTCCTTCTATCACAGATCAGTTTTTATATTTCAGATGGCTTCTGTAGTTTAGCGCACAGTATATCAGCCAAGGACTGTCACTAAAGCCATCATAGGTTAGACCACACAAGCCAAAAACCCCAACCACCCCACCATGGCTGTATGATTTTGTGGGTATTTTGCGTGACCATTGTCGCTTTGGGAGGGACAGGGATTGCAGCACCTGGACCCTTCAAAGATCTGTCCATTACTAGAAAAGGGTGTCTGCATTTCTTTTTGACAAACAGAGATACTCTTGTACCATGGGCTAGGTCAGATATTGCAGGTACATGGTTGCTGGGGTGCAATACCAGACATAGCTCATGGACGGAGAGGATACATTTCTGGGAAGAAAATACAGACTTTTAACCCTTCATTTAAAGGGGGTTGTCCACTCCAGAAATGTATGGAAAATAGATATTGTATATTGATGGGTTCGCTTACTATCTCAGGAACGGGGCCCTGGCATGAATGGAGAGCATGTGGTTTTCTTTACTCAGTGCTATGGGAGTTCTGAAAATAGTGAAGCGCTGGCTCAAGTATTTTGATAAGTCCCATAGCAGTTAATGCAGGAGAGAATGACGCTCATTCACATGACCGCTCTATTCACAGTGGGTCCCAGAGGTGGGACACACACAAAGACATTTATGGCATTTTCTATAAATATAGTCCAGAGTCCAGATGGGTCAACACCTTTAAAGTGGCTAATGGACAAAAAAAAAAAAAAATCCTAATCATGAACAGGAACTTAAAGGGGTTGACTCATGAAGACAACTTATGTCTTATTGCAACAAAGCTGACCCGACAACCAGTTGAAGATGCGGGTCCATCTTCTGAAAACACCTGTTATTGCTGATGTAAGTTGTAGTCGGCCATGTATTGTATGATTGCAGCAGGAGCAATGCAGTATTACAAGCGGGCCAATCAAAACATGCATGAGCCAGGTCCACCATCAGCCGCTGAGGTTTACTGCACTTTTCTCTGACTTAGGGCTCATGATGCACACGACCGTTGCCTGTTTTGCGGTATGCCAAACACGGACACCGGCCATCTGCATTTTGCGGAACAGAACAGCCGGCCCCCTAATAGAACAGTCCTATCCTTGCCTGTAATGCCGACAATAATAGGAGATGTTCTAATTTTTTTTACATACAGACACAGAATGCACACAGAGTCATTTCCATTTTTTTGCAGCTCTATTGAAGTGAATGGTTCTGCATACGGCCCCAAAAAAACCTGAATAGACAAGGAAAAAAAATAAGTTGGTGTGCATGAGCCCTTATGCTTCATGCACAAGACTGTAGTTGTTTTGCGCTCCACAAAATATGGATACCGTCCATGTTGCATCCGCATTTTTGGCAGACCCACTGACGTCAATAGGTCTGTATTTGGCAGATGATCTGTGTGCTTAACGCTGGGTTCACACCTGAGCGTTCGCGATGGAGCGCTCTGTATGCGCGATTGTACGGGCGTTTGCAATCGCGCATACAGAGACAAGCGAACGCCCATTGTCGCGCGTTCCCGAAAGTCTATGTACGGGAACGCGCGACAAGACGCCCCAAAGAAGCTCATGTACTTCTTGGGGCGTCGGGCATTTTACAGCGCGATCGTATGCGCTGTAAAACGCCCAAGGGAGAACCATGCCGATAGGGAAGCATTGGTTTCTCCTTGTTGAGCGTGATGCAGACCACGGACCCATTGAAGTCAATGAGTCCACAAAAAATGCAGATGCAACAAAGACAGTATCCATATTTTAAAGATCCACAATTTGCGGGCCACAAAATAGATACTGTCGTGTGCATGAGGCCTTACAGAGGACTATCCTGAGCAGGGGACCCCCTGTATGACACCAATATGCACTGACGCAGCCTATGGACAGAGGTTGTCTTAGCGAGTCAGTGGGATATGTTGGGCGTCATTGTTTGATGGATCAGTCACTGGTTGATTTCCATTTTTATGCTCTGTTGCTGGAACAGAAAAACTAAACTCATAAAGCAGAAGTGGCCTTGGCCTAAGCTGGGTTGACTGACAACTTCCGTTACCTACCAGCTACATAACGATCACCTATGTGTCTCCAGGAATCTATTCTTACCCTGTATGCTATGGGAGTACCTGCAATACTGATCTGGTCCAAATGAAATGTACACCAGGCTTGTGTAAGAGGAGCCACCATGTTAATAATGCAGGGCTTGACTACAGAGAGAAGCCACGATACTATACAGCTGAGGTCTGACCAGCCTGCTCGTCACGTTCACATCTTCCGAAACTGCCACCATAAGAGGATTCCTGGATAAAATCCTAGTTCCTGGGATATGCAGTATACAGGCTGAGCTACAATACGGCCCGAAACACTTGTGTAAGAGAACAATGAGCCCATTCTATGGATGACAAAAAAAAAGAGATATGATACTTCTGAATTCCATCCTGAAGAAACCTCAGGGGAGAGGGCCTTTGCCTTGTTTGTAATCTCCACTATATGAACACCACACGGAGCATAACACACGAGCCCCACTGTCATTTCCTGCTAATACACCCTCACAGCAAAAAAACGAGAAAAACGGACATCATATAATATTGCCTCTCTTCCTTCCTACAGTACCAGATTTCAGTTAATTACAGAACATCCTTATACCAGAATCTTAGATATAGTCAAGTCTGCAGAAGTTTTAGGCAGGTGTAGACAAAATGAAAGAATGCTTTCAAAAACAGGAGTGTTAGGCCTCTTTCACATGGGCGAGTTTTCCGTGCGGGTGCAATGCAGGAGGTGAACGCATTGCACCCGCACTGAATCCGGGCCTATTCACTTCTATGGGGCTGTGCACATGAGCGGTGATTTTCACGCATCACTTGTGCGCTGCGTAAAAATCACAGCATGCTCTATTTTGTGTGTTTTTTACACAACGCAGGCCCCATAGAAGTAAATGGGGCTGCGTGAAAATCGCAAGCTTCCGCAAGCAAGTGCGGATGCGGTGCGATTTTCACACATGGTTGCTAGGAGACGATCGGGATGGGGACCCGATCATTATTTTCCCTTCTAACATGGTTATAAGGGAAAATAATAGCATTCTTAATACAGAATGCTAAGTAAATTAGGGATGGAGGGGTTGAAAAAATAAATAAAAAATAATTTAACTCACCTCATGCACTTGTTCACACAGCCCGGCTTCTCTTCTTTCTTCTTCTTTGAGGAAAAGGACCTGTGGTGATGTCACTGCGCTCAAGTCACTACAGGTCCTTTTCCTCAAAGAAGAAGAAAGAAAAAGAAGCCGGGCTGAGCGAACAAGTGATTAAGGCGAGTTAAATTTATTTATTTTTTTAACCCCTCCATCACTATTTTACTAAGCATTCTGTATTAAGAATGCTATTATTTTCCCTTATAACCATGTTAGAAGGGAAAATAATAAAATCTACAGAACACTTAACCCAAACCCGAACTTCTGTGAAGAAGTTCGGGTCTGGGTACCAAACATGCCGTTTTTCCTCACGCGCGTGCAAAACGTATTAAAACGTTTTGCACTCACGCGGAAAAATTTTGCATTTTCCCGCGACGCACTGGCTTCCTATCCGGCCCTTACATACGACGCCCGTGTGAAAGAGGCCTTAGGCTTTCCTAAAAGCAGATAAACCTGGGTAAAGATTTAGACAACCTGACAGATCAGTACTGTTCAAGGGCTTACATTTGCTGGGCTTCTTTGTACTTCTGGGGGTAATGCCCTTACATTCTTCCACACACATGAAACCTTTCCAAGAATCCAAAAACTGCAGCTTTATACTAAAATTATAAAGGCCAAGCAAGTGTCTCCAGTTTCTCTCGCCACATTCCTCTACTGTGGTTACCAAGAAAACCAAAAATAATACTGGAACATTCTGACACCACACGACCAAGTGATGCCTTACAACAAGGGGACTACTGACACTATTTCCAGTCCTGGACAGCAGCAGGCTGATAACAAATATAGCAAAACGAAACTGTGCTGCGTCACCTGTGACTCCTCGTACAGCTATCCAGTGTCATCTACTTTTCTGCTTTTGCCTTGTGACAAGGTTTTTTTTTTTTTTTAAACATAATTACAAAATAAACATTTCAGTACATTAGGCCTGATTTATTTTTTTTGTCCAGAAAATCACAGTAACACAGTTAGGGACCTGTGGGTTCTACTGGCTTTATTTTTTATAGATTAAACCATGACAAAGCTTATATGTGGAATTGTGTCACGATCAGCCCTATTCTACTCCTTCTACTAGACCAGGAGGTCTCCTGACTTTATCCCTCAACATCTTCATACACTACTGGTCTGCATGGACCAACTCCATGATCTGCTCAGTGTTCTGCATAGCTAGATTACAACACCAGTCTTTGAAGGTCACTAGTGTACCATGATTTGAAGAAAGAAGATGCAAAGAGGTATCTCCCAAGGAAGAAGAACCATCTCTCTAGCACCACCTTGTAGAAGTGGCTACCTACAAGTCCAAATCAACATTTTAACAAGCCTCGTGATATGACAAGGCAAAATAACCAAGCCAAACATCCATCTGTAAACAGCCATTTTGGGGTGCTTACCCTCAGTACTGAGCAGGATTCTGGCTGGGTGGGCACAATGTTTTGGATACAGCTTAAGCGGGGTACTGGCTGTACTTAAAGAAAAGACCCAATATGAGGACTTACTGGAAATACTCAGTGGTATGGAAACTTTTTGGCAATGCTCCATGGGAAATCAAAAGGAAAGAGGTATCTCCCAAAGAAGAGAACCTAATGCCACCTTGTGGAAGTGGCTCGCTAGGAATCAAAATTAACTTTATAACAAGCTTTGGGATATGACAAGTGAAAATAGCCAAGCCAAATTTCCATCCGTAGCCAGCTGTGTTGAGGTGCTTGCCCCTGATCAGTAAGCAGTAGTATTCTGGCTGGCTGGCTGCATCTTAGGTAGGGCACTTTTCTTGGGAGATACCTCTTTGCATACTGTTTTCCCATGGATCATTGCCAATATAAGTCCCCATACCATGCAGCACTTCAGTGAGTCTCCATACAGGACTGGTCTCTTTAAGCACAGTCAGGACCCTGCCAAGGAAGAAGATCAAGTAAGTCCTTTAGAAGTTAACAGTCTCCATCAACTGGATCTCAAGCGAAACCCAGAAGAAAAATGTCCAGGTCTCGGTATACATTACAACTTGAGAACATCCCTGTATAAGACGGAGGAAAAAAAAGTGATGTAGAATGGCCTTCTGGAACTGATGCACAAGTCAGAGGATCTGTCCAAGGTCCAACGCTAATTGTAATGAGAAGGGCCTTATAGCGTGCAAATACACATTCTACCCCTGAAGAAAGGTCTGTACACAAGTAGCAGAAGAAATAATAAGAAGGTGTAAACCTCCAGAAATGCTTGCATGAGGCATGCATATTATGACTATAAAGAGGAATGGACAAGCACATTGTCTAATACATTACATATTAACAGTGAGAGCCTGGCCAGCAGTGTAGATACACCACCATCATCCTTCATAGACAACTATAGCTATATCTATATGTATTAAATGTCCGATTTCATACAAGAGTAAAAAAGACCAGTTTGGCCTGGATATAAATCTAGACATTCCTTGCACAAGTTTAACCTAAAACTACCACAGAGGCTTGTACTACAGTCATTTTGCCACCGCAACCTGTGGCTGAACCAGGAGCTCCAGCCACAAATCTGACAGCTGCATCATTGCCATTAATACTTTGCATTGACAGTTCATATAATATTACAACACAGCTTGAAGTATACCATTCATATTACATATATGATTATAGACTATATACAAGATGCTGTAAACGCTGACTAGAATTCCCTGCTGGATCACACCTTCATCCCTATGAATCCGAGCACTATACCACTTCCAAAATGAGGGAGAAAAAAATAAAATAAATCTGCATTCCGCCTGCGTCCTCACAAAAGAAACAATTCAGTGCCTTGAAGGGCCCGAAGCTTGAGCTGCCTCACAGTAGCAATGCAATGGAAAGTTCTGCAGGCTTTTCAGAGTCCCAGCGAACAACAGACGTTGCAATCAATCACACAATAATGCGTGTGCTGCTTAGCCCAGAAAGACACTTCTTTTCCCATAACCATCCCTTTTCCCAATTTTTACCCCTTCGCAGCTGCACAAGTCATTGGCACAGGAATGCCTGGCCAAGTAAAAGAAGTATCAGGCAAACTGTAGCAAAATTAAAAAAAGAGGAGAATAACAGCGTGTTTCCAGCCAGGAAGCGTCTGTGCCCCCTCTTTTTTTCCCCCTGGTCTCCCATTCTAAACAGAGATGAATAGGGCTCTGTGTTCAGGAGCTGTCAGCTAGAAGGCTATGGCCACAGCAGGTATGCAGTCCCCATGGCATGGTCACACTCAAATAGTAGCAGCTAGAAGAACCTCTCTGGCATTCAGCTGTCTCTGTGCCATGCATGGGCACCACTGGCACTGTAAGAGGATGCAGATCTGGAAAATATAGGTCCTTCTGCCTGTCACCCAGCTACTGGGTACACACTAGCTATTCCAGCCTGGTGGTCTGCCTGCACAGGGCACAATGCTGCAGCCAGGGGCATCACTGCAGACTGTGCCCATCAATAGAGATGTTTAGGAAAACAAGCAACAATGTGGATGACACAAGCACAGCACACAAGCACTGCCTCCTCCTCACATGTCAATACTATGCCCACAGCAGAAGCTTCCAGAGAAACTTCACCCCAGGAGCTGTCACATAGATCCTGATTACCTCGATCCACTTCTGGGCTTCTCTGCAGGCAGCATCAGGAGGGCACTCCTGTGGCTGGGTGATGTCCTCCAGATCTAGTGCAGGGCTGGCCATGTCCAGGCAGCAGTGTGTGCCTTCCTCTCTGGAGCAGGAGAAATGGGATCCACAGTCTCCTCCGAAAGCAAGTCCCCTGCTCTGTGCAACGTGATCTGTACCACACACCAGCTAAAAATAATCAGACTGTTGCAGCTTTTTGCCTTCAGCCCATGCAAATCCTAAAGCCGCCTCCCCCTGGAGCAGAGGCAGCAATCACATGCCTCCTTCCATGCTCGCCCAGAGCCAGGCACTCACTGCTGCAGCCCACAATGGGGGGGACAAGGAGCAGCATCCACACAGGAGAGGTGCCCTGGCGGGGATGGCGGCAGTGACTCAGGTGTCTGCCCCAGGGCATGATGGGAGAATCATGGAGGCAGCCTGCAACAAGTGGCTGCCATAGCCTGGTGTGCTCAGAGCTGGCCTTCTCTGTCCTACAGCTACATAATCCTGCAGCAGCTAAATCCTGCCCTGAGCCATCAGCTCTCCGCCGGGATTTAGGAGCCCCATGGCTGGAATAGTCATTGGAGGTCATTTACTAACATCCCCACAAGTTGCCCGTGCAGCAATATTTTGCCGCACAGGTGTTTTTGTGCCGCCCTCTGCAAATTTACTAACATTTACGCCTGGAAGCAGGTATCGAACTTGGCAAAAAAAACTATTCCCCTCAGGGGGGGACGCATTTATCAAAACTGACTAACGCCTCATTCACACGGATGTGTGTTGTGCGTTTTCTCCACGGACAGCACACGTCTTCATTCATTTTAATGTGTGTATTCAGACATCAGTGTTATAGCGCGGTCCGTGTTTTTAGAACGGGTACATGCTCTATTTTGTCCGTGTTCGCGGATCCTGCACACCCATTATAGTCTATGGGTACGTGAAAACCATGGATGCAACACGGATCATTAGGAAGAGATGCTTTGAAAATGATTTTTCGGCCTCATGCACACGACAGTATTTTTTAGCGGTCCGCAACACGGGGTTCCGTGATCTGTTTCCGTTTTTGTTTCCGTGTGTCTTCCTTTTTTTTGGAGGACCACCAGACATAAAGGAAAGTAAAAAAAAGTGTAAGACAGGTTTGCCATGCAAATGATAGGAAGAAAACGGACGCGGATGACAATCTTGTGTGCCTCCGCGTTTTTTAGCGGTCCCATTGACTTGAATGGGTCCGCGAACCGTTTTCCGGACACGGAATAAAACAACGGTTGCGTGCATGAGGCCTTCAGCTGTGCAGTGTCAGTGAAACACGTAAGACACGGACCCATAACAGACATCTTCACGGAGGCATCACTGACCACCTTTTCACGGATTTAAACATGGACACGGATGTGTGAACAGGAAAACTGTCTTAGTTGCCCATAGCAACCAATCAGAGCTCACTTTTCATTTCTTAAAGTGTTCTGAAAAAATGAAAGGTGAAAGCGGATCGGTTTCTATGGGCAACTAAAGACGGTTTTCCGGTTGGACAGTTTTGATAAATTAGAGTGGAGAAGTTTTTCACTCCAGGCGCACAGACTGCTGTAGATGCGCCTAATTTAGGCCTCTTTCACACTACCGTATGGCTATTTCAGTGTTTTGCAGTCCGTTTTTCACGGATCCGTTCCGTTTTTCCGTTCCATTTTTCCGTATGGCATATACAGTATACAGTAATTACATAGAATAAATTGGGCTGAGCATAACATTTTAAATAGATGGTTCCGCAAAAACAGAACGGATACGGAAGACATACGGATGCATTTCTGTATGTGTTCCGTTTTTTTTTGTGGACCCATTGACTTAAATGGAGCCACGGAACGTGATCTGCGGGCAGTAATAGGACATGTTCTATCTTTCAACGGAACGGAAATACGGAAGCGGAATGCATACGGAGTACATTCCGTATTTTTTTGCGGAACCATTGAAATAAATGGTTCTGTATACAGACCGTATACGGAACGCAAAAAACGGCACGCAAAACAGAAAAAAAAACGGTAGTGTGAAAGAGGCCTTAAGATGAGGAGCACATCTCGTCATAAGTTAGGCACATCCTCTGGCAACGCAGGGGGAATCAAAGACCTGAGCAAAACACAGTCTTTGTAAATGACCCCCATTTTGTGCATGCTAAACTGTATTTGCTTGACCATTGATATATCAATAATTTCTTTAGTTGTCTAATTAGTTTTATCTGTTGTTGGGAAAGCTGGGGGACAGGTGATGTGACCACCATAAGGCCTGCTCTATATTTTCTGCAGACAGCATTGGTACCCATTGATTTGAATGTGTCTGTTCACACATCAGTATTTTTTTGCTGACGGTGGGTCAGTAAAAAAGAATCACGGAGACATGCACTACTTTGGACCATGATGCAGACCAAACACACCAATTGATAATCACGGATACAACACGAATGGCATCCATGTTGCGTCAGTTTATCACTGAAGACTGGTAGGAGATGTTTTGGAAACTAATTTTCAGCTGAGCCACGTCCAAGGAATATGGATGACACACGGAGGGTAAAAATGGACACACGGACCAAACACGGATCCTTCACATACACCATGTTCTAAGGGAAAATAATAATGATCGGGTCCCCATCCCGATTGTATCCTAGAAACTGTGCGTGAAAATCGTACCGCATCAGCACTTGCTTGCGGATGCTTGCGATTTTCACGCAACCCCATTTATTTCTATGGGGCCTGCGTTACGTGAAAAACGCACAAAATAGAGCAGACTGCGATTTTTACGCAACGCATAAGTGATGCAGGAAAATCACCGCTCATGTGAACAGCCCCATAGAAATGAATGGGTCGGGATTCAGTGCGGGTGCAACGCGTTCAACTCACGCATCGCATCCGCGCGGAAGACTCGCCCGTGTGAAAGGGGCCCTAAAGTCGCATGTTCATGTGAAAGGGGCCTTAGGGCACATTCACATAGGCAGATAGTATGCCATGCAGTTAAAAAACATGTAGTATTTTATTTTATTGTGAATTGCATTTTATAATGTGTTTATTTGGCAGGGAAAAATTTGATCAAATAAATTTTAATAATAATAAAAAAAGACGGACAGCCAATAACTACTTCCCATCCACGGTAATTCACGGTAAAATGCTTACAGGTTTTGTTGTGCGGTCTACCTTTGCACACAATCTTATTTTTCATCCGCGTGCTGCCTTTTTTGTAGATAACACGTTAACGTTTTGCGGATCCGTGTCATTTTTCCGAATATGTTCTATTCTGGTCCATATTGCGGACAAGAACAGTCCTTACTTGATGGGAGTGAGGAAAATGCAGAATGCGCACTGAAGGTGTCTGTATTTTGTGGATCAGCTGTGTGCATGTAAGATCCTCACCTGCTTTGCACTCCAGGGGAGCCAAGAGGGGTCCTCGTGGAGTTGCGGGACAGGTTATGCGTGTCTCTGATGCACCAGCGCTGACCCCTTTGCGAGCCAGTGCGGAGATGCGTTCGCGTGGACATCGGAGGGGAGGACCGTCGGAGTCCCGGGGACAGAGTGGCCAGGCGAGTGACAAGACGCCGCGGCCAGGGTTGTCTCCGGTGTCTCCTGCGACTTCCGTTTCCGCATCTGGGTCCACGCGCTCGCATACTCGCGCTGAGTCAATCATGCGTCCGTGCGTACGCACGAGGGCAGGTTCGCAAAGGGATACACGGTCGCGAGTACGCGCTTCTTATGCACTTCGTCGACCAGTGGCGCATATTATACTGACTCACAAGAGCAAAGTGGATTAGGGAGCCAGCCATGGGTTAATCAACTTGTGATTGCCTTAGGCCTTGTACTCAGGTGCAGGGCAATTTGTTCACCTATGGTAGTGGACACTTGGCACCCTGGGATTGGTCAGCAGGCATTTAAAAGGAGGTCTCTCAGGGTGATCAGTGCCCACTGTTATTTTCCCTCAACCAGGTATAGGTCACAACTCCTAGTGACTGAAGACTGCCAGGAACTTTGTCCTTTACAGCGGACCCAAGATCTGGAGTGACTCGACTGCCAAGTGCACAGCATCATTCAGCACTGGTTGGGACTATTCCTGGAATCCCCTTGCCTGGTTTTTTGTTATTATTCCTTGTTACCAGCAAGTGTCCTGGACGTTTATGTTTCTGGTGAATAAACACCTTTTTGCTTTCATCACTGGTCTGTTTGTTGGTGCCTTGCATTACAGTGCATGAAGCCTTAATTATGTCACGTACAATATTGTTTTACATCTTCGGATTTGCCATTAAGATATCTAGGACAACCATTGTGTGATCCGTAATAATAGCAATTTTACCAAAAACACCTAAATCTAGAAAGCTGTGCAGTAATTTTTTACCATGCAAGCTTACATCTAGACTACCTGCACACATTGCGGATTACATGCGTTTTATCCGTGCAGATTCTCGTGCGGAAAAAAAGCAGCACAATGCGGTACCAGCAAAGTGTATGAGACAAATCTCCAGTAGGCTTTGCTTTTTTCTTTATCTGCCATGCAGATTTTGATTTTGCAGCATGTTCATTATTTGTGCAGTTCTTTTGTGCGGTTTTGACCTTTTCCAGTACAACAGTGAGTTTTGCGGAAAAACCATATCAAAGTAACACATGCGGATTTGGTGTGGAAATGCATATGGAAATTTGTTCAGAACTTCTACTAGAGAGCCCGCACCCATATGCAGGCAGCCTTAGAATAAGGGCTCATGCACACAAATGTATTTTCTTTCCGTGTTAGTTCCGTTTATTTTGCGGACCGTATGCGGAACCATTCATTTCAATGGGTCCACAAAAAAAAACTGTCGTCATTCCGTGTGCATTCCATGTCCTTACATGTGGATTTTCGTGTGGAAAAACTGCAGCATCAGGGTTCATTCACATGGCCGTATGCGTGTTGCAAAACACAGATACCAGCTGTGTTCGTTTGCGGAACATACACGGCCAGCCCTATGATAGAAATACCTCTTCTTGTCCGCAATACGACATGCCCCATAGAAGTGAATGGGGCTGATCTGCTATTCCAAGCACAGCCACTATACAATGTACAGCACAGTGCGCTGTAAGCACGAAGAAAGCCGCGGCGCTCACAGGAGTGCAGGTGCCTTCTCCAACAGCTGATCGGCGGGGGTTCTGTGAGTCAGACCCCACTGATCAGCTACTGATGATAAATCATCAACTACACAATCTTGGAAAATACTTTTAATGTCTTTTTTCCCCCCAAAGTGCAGCATTCTCTATACATTCAATAGGAAAAATGTCTAAAATACTGTATGTGCCCCCCCCCCCCCAAAAAAGTATGAATTTCATGGCATTTTTTACATGGCATTCTTGGGGAGTATTATCACTATTGGGATCACTATTAGGCCTCTTTCACACTGATCCGCAATACACGGGCGCCGCTCCGTGGGCATTTCGCATCACGGATGCAAACCCATTCACTTGAGATCCAGAGATGCGGAACGGAAGCACGGAACGGAACCACTACGCAAAAAGATAGAACATGTCCTATCTTTTTGCCGAACGGCCGGATCGTGGACCCTTTAAAGTGAATGGGTCCACGATCCGCTGCAGCTACCCCAAGGACTGTGCTCGTGCATTGTGGCCCGCATTTTGCGGGCCATAGTGTAGTGTACGGGAGAGTAATACCCCGTCACTACTGAAGGGTCACTTGGGTACTGTCGTTCCCCCCTGTATTTATGGGGAGGTTGGTATGAAACATCTTATAATGTCATGCTATGTATTTTCCTGTTACTGTGAAACGTGCATTTGCAGGCCGGCCAGGGTGTAGTTCCAGCTCTGAGTCACTAGAGGGAGCTAGGGAACCCTAGGTTATATAAGGCCCAGTCAGGAAGTAGTAGCAGGAGACAGACAGTGGGAGCAGAGGTCAGAAATGATCCTGTGTCTGAGAGAAGGCCAGGCTATGGGCCTGTGAGAGCAGAGCAGGCCTGAAGCCTGCCGGCTAGGAGAGGGTAGTAAAGGCCCTGTAACCGGGTTCCGGATCCAAGGAAAAGGTTCCCCTCCTGAGTCACCATCCGTTCAGCTGAAGCAGCATAAGTGAGCCACAAGCCAAGACACAGATTACCACAGAGGCCGATCAGATAAAGCGAGAGGTACTCAAGATAACAGAGGAGGTACTAGATAAGGACAGCTTCAAGGGTACGCCAGATAAAGGGCATTAGACCTTGGAGGAAATTCACATGTAGCGGGACCAGTCAGGAATAGTGTGCAAGCCGCCTGTACTGCATCTCCTGTAATTAACACTCTGTATAATTCATCGCTAAGACCGGCCTTCCTGTAATGTCAAGAACCATCTGTATTCTTCTAAAACCAACCGTCTTTTATGGAACTGTGCACTACCAGTGTCCGTGTATTATCCTGACTGATATTCAGTAAAAGTTCCAGTTTTTGTTGGCTATCCTGTGCTTGCTTCATTCTTCCACCATACTTTACACGGCGTGTCACCGTTTAATTGACACTGGCGTCACGAACTGTTAAATACCTGCCTGTTCCAGTATTTGCCCCAATTGAAGACGACAGTGGATCCCAGGTTAGTGGTCAATCTGCACTACAAAGCCCAGCATACACTACTGACCCCCTGGGACACTGCATCGCTCTTTTTGGCGTCACGAACAGGATCCGCATACTTCTACAGTGCAGAGAAGTGTGAACTGTGTGCTTTGAATATTCCACCACCGTATTACAAGGACTGTAACCTTTATTTCTGAAATCTGTGGATTACAATTGCGCCTGGGAGGAATCAAAGACGCTATACTGTGTTGCGCTACCCCCAGAGAGAAAATCGCATTTGTGGACTGTGTTTTACTGGACTTTTCATCATCCTGCTTGCTGTCAGTGAATTGCAGCATCAGGACATCTAAAATGGCCACCGGCGCCATGAGGCTTTTTACTGCGCCATCAGTATGTGCAGAGGCGCGAAAACTTGGCGCCGAAACCTTCCCAGAAGAAGGAGGAGACGATTGCCCTGGAGCGCCACCCACCTTGAGGAGTGGCGACGCGGCTGACTACTTTGAAGAGTTACGCCTGGGAGGCGGGGCTCCGATGGAGATAGACCGGCCCAGTGTGTGGGAGGAGCCAGTGTCGTCCTTGCACCCAGTGAGAGAAGAGGAGAGAGAGCGGCTGGACAGCTGCCAGCGGGCGGAAGAATGCGCAGAGGCCCGACGTCAAGCAGCAGCTGCCACCGGAACCCCAGCAAGCACTGTCACTGAACCTCCGGTACCCCCGACGACCTGCACGAAAGCTGAACTAGAGGCCCTGCGCAAGAGGGTGTATTGGGTGGCGGACCTCGGCTGCGCAGGAGGCGTGCGGTGGTTCCCGTTTCCTAGGACGGATGCCGAAATGGAGGCCGTGAAAGACAAGCCTCCCCCTCTAAAGATTGTAAGAGGTGACGGTTTCCAAATGTGGCCGGCCTTGCCAGAACAACTGCTGCAGGTTCCCTTCGTCGATTCATCATCCGAGGAAGAACATGACACTCGCCTGTGAGTACTCTTTTCCTCATGTCCATATCCTTAATGGCCGTTTTGTCCCTCCAGTTGGCAGAGCTGGTGAAGCTCGCTGCCAGTTACCCACGGCCGGTGGCATCCTAGTTAAATAATGTGCCACTGTGTATCAATGCTTCCATCTGCCTTTGTTTTGTTTGGGACATCCGGTTTGCTGCTGAATTCCCGGTTGTGCCTTGAAGTTTTTGCACAAATTTTACCCCTTTTACCCCCATTTCAGGTTGAAAAGACATTTTTATGTCAGCACTATTTTAAAGGGTAAGCAGGACTTGCCAGGATAACATGGCCCTGGTATTGTCAGAGTCCTGTATTGTCATTTTATATATGTGCTGCTGACAGTATTTAATAACCGGTTTTCTTATTCAAGTATATGTGCCCAGAGATGGACTTCCTATGTGCAAGCCTCTGAGAGGTTAATTTATTATGGACTTATTTATTGTCATGGACTATCCTGGTTCTTTCAACATCCGCTGTGCCAGGTCAGCGCCCCCGTTCCACTCACTATCCTGTGAAAAAGAGAACGACGCCCCTTGTCACCAGACTTCGCCATTTCCAATTGGGTCTGATAAGAGTGTAATTGACATATATGTATGTATGCATGTGTCTTCCTCTATTTCAGGTCATGATTCCAGTTGGACGGGCCCTGATGGAGTACGAGGTCGTACTCAGCTTAAAGCAGCGGGGTATGTAGTGTACGGGAGAGTAATACCCCGTCACTACTGAAGGGTCACTTGGGTACTGTCGTTCCCCCCTGTATTTATGGGGAGGTTGGTATGAAACATCTTATAATGTCATGCTATGTATTTTCCTGTTACTGTGAAACGTGCATTTGCAGGCCGGCCAGGGTGTAGTTCCAGCTCTGAGTCACTAGAGGGAGCTAGGGAACCCTAGGTTATATAAGGCCCAGTCAGGAACTAGTAGCAGGAGACAGACAGTGGGAGCAGAGGTCAGAAATGATCCTGTGTCTGAGAGAAGGCCAGGCTATGGGCCTGTGAGAGCAGAGCAGGCCTGAAGCCTGCCGGCTAGGAGAGGGTAGTAAAGGCCCTGTAACCGGGTTCCGGATCCAAGGAAAAGGTTCCCCTCCTGAGTCACCATCCGTTCAGCTGAAGCAGCATAAGTGAGCCACAAGCCAAGACACAGATTACCACAGAGGCCGATCAGATAAAGCGAGAGGTACTCAAGATAACAGAGGAGGTACTAGATAAGGACAGCTTCAAGGGTACGCCAGATAAAGGGCATTAGACCTTGGAGGAAATTCACATGTAGCGGGACCAGTCAGGAATAGTGTGCAAGCCGCCTGTACTGCATCTCCTGTAATTAACACTCTGTATAATTCATCGCTAAGACCGGCCTTCCTGTAATGTCAAGAACCATCTGTATTCTAAAACCAACCGTCTTTTATGGAACTGTGCACTACCAGTGTCCGTGTATTATCCTGACTGATATTCAGTAAAAGTTCCAGTTTTTGTTGGCTATCCTGTGCTTGCTTCATTCTTCCACCATACTTTACACGGCGTGTCACCGTTTAATTGACACTGGCGTCACGAACTGTTAAATACCTGCCTGTTCCAGTATTTGCCCCAATTGAAGACAACAGTGGATCCCAGGTTAGTGGTCAATCTGCACTACAAAGCCCAGCATACACTACTGACCCCCTGGGACACTGCAATAGCACGACCACGGGGCGCACACGTTTGTGTGAAAGAGGCCTTACTATGGGTGGACTATCTGTTATTTCTGACAGTATAGTGTTTGTGGGCACAGAGGAGCACAGCGGGCACACTATTGGGAGTAGCTGCAGGAATACCTGTATATTATACAGTGGCCTGTATAAATTTGTGGGCTGATTTGGGGTCTGAGTTGCACATCTACCATGTGCGTATAAAAGTACTGGTGTCTTATGTGGCAGAGAGGGCTGCACACCCCTGACCAAAGATGTCTACCTGTGATCATCTGGACCAAATGAAGAAGTAAAATAAGTGATAAACAACTGAAATCCATGGAGACGTCAACAGAAGTCATGCAGAAGTCATAGCATAACATGCAATGGTGGTAGTGTGTTTAAATACACAGGCATGTCTACAAACATGTATAAGGGACATATAGAACTACTGTATGATTATGGAAACATGACAGTAATAAAACGAATATGTGGATCAACATAAAATAGATTTAAAAAAATATATATATATATACAAACCAGATTCCCAAAAAGTTGGGACACTAAACAAATTGTGAATAAAAACTGAATGCAATGATGTGGAGATGGCAAATGTCAATATTTTATTTGTAATAGAACGTAGATGACAGATCAAACGTTTAATCCGAGTAAATGTATCATTTTAAAGGAAAAATACGTTGATTCAAAATTTCACGGTGTCAACAAATCCCCCAAAAGTTGGGACAAGTAGATAAGAGGCTAGAAAAAGTAAATTTGAGCATAACGAAGAGCTGGAAGACCAATTAACACTAATTAGGTCAATTGGCAACATGATTGGGTATAAAAAGAGCTTCTCAGAGTGGCAGTGTCTCTCAGAAACCAAGATGGGTAGAGGATCACCAATTCCCACAATGTTGCGCAGAAAGATAGTGGAGCAATATCAGAAAGGTGTTACCCAGCGAAAAATTGCAAAGACTTTGCATCTATCATCATCAACTGTGCATAACATCATCCGAAGATTCAGAGAATCTGGAACAATCTCTGTGCGTAAGGGTCAAGGCCGTAAAACCATACTGGATGCCCGTGATCTCCGGGCCCTTAAACGACACTGCACCACAAACAGGAATGCTACTGTAAAGGAAATCACAGAATGGGCTCAGGAATACTTCCAGAAACCATTGCCAGTGAACACAATCCACCGTGCCATCCGCCGTTGCCAGCTGAAACTCTACAGTGCAAAGAAGAAGCCATTTCTAAGCAAGATCCACAAGCTCAGGCGTTTTCACTGGGCCAGGGATCATTTAAAATGGAGTGTGGCAAAATGGAAGACTGTTCTGAGGTCAGACGAGTCACAATTCAAAGTTCTTTTTGGAAATCTGGGACGCCATGTCATCCGGACCAAAGAGGACAAGGACAACCCAAGTTGTTATCAACGCTCAGTTCAGAAGCCTGCATCTCTGATGGTATGGGGTTGCATGAGTGCGTGTGGCATGGGCAGCTTGCATGTCTGGAATGCAGAAAAATATATTCAGGTTCTAGAACAACATATGCTCCCATCCAGACGTCATCTCTTTCAGGGAAGACCCTGCATTTTTCAACAAGATAATGCCAGACCACATTCTGCATCAATCACAACATCATGGCTGCGTAGGAGAAGGATCCGGGTACTGAAATGGCCAGTCTGCAGTCCAGATCTTTCACCTATAGAGAACATTTGGCGCATCATAAAGAGGAAGGTGCAACAAAGAAGGCCCAAGACGATTGAACAGTTAGAGGCCTGTATTAGACAAGAATGGGAGAGCATTCCTATTTCTAAACTTGAGAAACTGGTCTCCTCGGTCCCCAGACGTCTGTTGAGTGTTGTAAGAAGAAGGGGAGATGCCAGACAGTGGTGAAAATGGCCTTGTCCCAACTTTTTGGGGATTTGTTGACACCATGAAATTCTGATTCAACATATTTTTCCCTTAAAATGGTACATTTTCTCAGTTTAAACTTTTGTTCCGTGATTTATGTTCTATTCTGAATAAAATATTAGAAGTTGGCACCTCCACATCATTGCATTCAGTTTTTATTCACGATTGGTATAGTGTCCCAACTTTTTGGGAATCCGGTTTGTATATTACCAATGTGAAGTTCGATAAAGATAAACAAAATCAGTTTTTAGGTTCATGCCTTTTGGTGATCGACTTCCAAATGTTAGAATCCAGAAAGTTTTGTGCAGCTCTTCTCCGGTCACCTTTTCTTTTAGGTTGATTAACCCTCTCAATAGCCTGAATGTGTAATTTTTTGTTACCTAGGAGTATTTTTTTCTTTAATTACACCTTTTATCTTTAAACAAAAGGTTGCCCTATAGGTTCCAGATATCCCCCACTTTAGCTATATTATTTATGTGTTGGTTTGAAGAGTTCTATATTTATTCTGAACATAACACCTTTTTTTGTCATGAATAGGTTAGTACGGACAATTCTCGAAGTCAACCAATCGTCCCCCCAACCCCTCCCCCTGCAAACACTAGCACTAAAGACATTTTGCTGTACTTGCTATACAGCAGCACATACCTCTCACACCCAGGGTCCCAGGTGACGTCTCCTCCGATGTAGATCTTCTCTGTCATCATCTTCTCTATTCGTCCGGACAACTTCTCTCAGCCGCCTCGTCTCTGCAGAGTGTGACACACAGACATCTTAGTTTCCTCACTTTTCTCTACCCTTAAATACTATATTGAAGAAAAATTTGTGTCTCCCATAGTAATAGTACTCCTCATAGTCCCACCAATAGTAATTCCCTTCTAGAATGCCCTCATTAGTAATACTGCCCCCTACAGTGCCCCCAACAGTGATAGTGCTCTCCAAGAGTGCCTCCATTAGTAGAAGAGCCCTCCAGTATTAATAATGTCCTTACAGAGCCCCTAGTAGAAATAAGGCCCCCCTATTCTTATACCAGTGGTAGTAAAGCTCTCTACAGACCCCTCAGTAGTAATAAGGCCCCCATAGTGCTCTTAGAAATAATGTGGATCTATAAGTCCCTCCTATAGAGCCCCCAGTAGTGATAAGAACGCTTAATGTCCCCTGGATTTAAAATGTCCCCACAGTGCCGCTAGTATTTATAATACCCCTACTGTTATAATGCTCACCCTGAAGTGCCCCTGTAGTTATATTGCCCCCTACTGTTATAATGCTCACCCTGAAGCCCTCCCAGTATTTATAATGCCCCCTGCAGTTATATTCCTCCGTTCACTGTCCTCAGAAATTATAATTCCTCAGCCCCTCCACCATACAGTCCCATGTAAATAATATTATTTCCCTCCTCCGCCATAAAGTCCCATGTAAATACCATCACACCACCTCTCCAGCCTCCTCCAATATACAGTCCCATGTAAATAACATCTCTCTTTATTTACAGCCCCCTCCAAATTACAGTCCCACGTAAATAACATCACCCCCTCCCCAGCACCTTCAACATACAGTCCCATGTAAATAACATCACCCCTCAATATTCAGTCCCATGTAAATAACATCACTCCACCCCACTGTCCAACATAAATAACTTCAGCCCTAACATATAGTCCCAGTTATATATCTACAACTCCCAACATTGCTCTGCCTCTCACACTGAGTAATCTACCCCTTCACTTACCTCTCCTCATGTAGAAGAGCTCACCACAGCTTCTTCTCTTCACTGCTGAGCCATCCTCTCCTGCACTGGTCACATGATGGTGACATCATTGCAGGTCCTTTTCAGCTACTGCATTTAGAACTGATCACATGGACTGTGATGCCACCACAGGTGCTTCAGCTCTTGCAAGGCATTAGATTCAATTGTATTGCCGTCCTGAGGATGGCAATACAGTTGTATCTACTGGCAGGCAGTACATTCGGGGCCTGGGACAAAACATCAGGGGCCAAGGCCCCGAATGTTTTAACCTAGCAACGCCCCTGATTTGCTCCACATCTAGCATGGCCCTGTGGCATCCATGCCAGTCTTTGTGGACTACCTCAGTAATTAATTTTCTTTAAAGTTTACTTTTTTCTTTCATCCTACTGAGATTGCTTTTCTGGGTTTGCTGTTGATTGGTGATGTGTATAAAGGAAGGGTTATTACTAAACTATATCACAAACCTACTTCACGTAACAACAGAATATTAGGTGCGAGCAGGGGTGCACCACCAATGGGGCCAGGTGAGGCGATCGCCTCAGGCAGCTCCAGGTAGGGGCAAGAGGGGGGGGGGCAGCTGAAGGGTCATGAGCTGAAGGGAGGGGTTAGGTTAAGAAATGGCATTGGGGAGAAGGGGGGCGCTATTTCAGTTTTCGCCTCAGGCAGCAGAAAGGCTATGCGCACCCCTTGGTGCGAGCCGTTTTCATCCTTCACATACCATACGGAGCACCCACTGAATAAATACACAAGCGCTTTTTGGGCGTGTTCTGACATCTCATATTTTGACAATGAATGCCAAATTATCGTAGCGGATATAAATCTTGGATGCTAAAAAGAGCCAAGTGTATACAGTAGTTTAACCCCAAAACATATCTACTCCAGGCGCACTCAGGTGTAGGAAAGTTTTATTTATTTTTATGTCTCATCTGATTTATGGGAGGGATGGGGGGAGGGAGTATAGGGGCCATTACTTTGGAGTCTAATCTGAGGTCTGATTAATGGGGGGAGGAATGTTATAGGGGCCATTACTTTGGAGTCTGATCTGATGTCTGAATGATGCAGGGGGGACTGTTATAGGGGCCATGACTTTGGAGTCTGATCTGAGGTCTGATTTAAAGGATGAAGGAGGGAGGTTATAAGGGGCATGACTTTTGTGTCTGACCTGAGATCTAATTAATGGAAGTGGGTGTCGTATGGGGACCATGACTTTTGGGTCTGATTTAAGCTATGGAAGAGTAGGGTTATAGGGAGCCACATGAATTTCAGGCTTGTATGAATTTGGGTCTAATCTGTGGTCTATATTACTTTTGGGGTCTGGTCTGGCCCCATCATTTTCTAGTTCTGTAGTTGCACCCTTTGGCACTTTAATTTTGGCAGTATAGTATTTTCGGGGCAGCAGCGGGCACAGTATTGGTGAATGTTACAGGGCCGCAGTGTTAAAGGGGTTTTACAAGACTTTACTACTGATGACCTCTGAATAGCTCATCAGTTCCTGATCAGGTGGGGATCTGACACCGGGGCCCTGTCGATCAGCTTTTTGAAAAGGCAGTGGTGCCTTCTCCAGCTTTCCCTAGGCTAAGTTACAACATGTTCATCTGTCACATGGCCTAGACGCAGCTCAGCCTCATTTAAAGGGAACCTGTCACCAGGATTTTGGCCATAGAGCTGGGCCACTAGCACATCTGCAATACCCAGTCCCCATAGCTCTCTGTGCTTTTATTGTGTTAAAAAAACGTTTTGATCGATATGCAAATGAACCTGATATGTGTCCTGTATCCGGAGATGAGTCCAGCGGAAAGGAGCCCAGCACCGCCCCGCGTCCTCCGAATCTCCTCCTTGCTGACTGACGTCACAGAGCTGGAGCGCTGAAATCTCGCGATGTGCGAGCTAGCGCATGCGCAGTGTCGGCATCGTGTTCATTCCCTGTGCTGGCATCAGCACAGGGAACGAACTACGCATGCGCTAGCTCGCGCATTGCGAGATTTCGGCGCTATAGCTCTGTGACGTCAGCCAGCAAGGAGGAGATTCGGAGGACGCGGGGCGGTGCTGGGCTCCTTTCCGCTGGACTCATCTCCGGATACAGGACACATATGAGGTTCATTTGCATATGGCTCAAAACGTTTTTTTAACACAATAAAAGCACAGAGAGCTATGAGGACTGGGTATTGCAGATGTGCTAGCAGCCATCTAGCAGCCCATTTCCCCAGCTCTTTGGCCAAAATCCTGGTGACAGGTTCCCTTTAATTGAATGGGGCTCAGCTGTAATACCAAGCACAGCCACGATACTATGTACGGCACTGTGCTTGGTGAGCATGGAGAAGACCGCAGCGCTCACAGGTGTTGGACCCCACAATCAGATTCTGATGACCTATCCAGAGGATAGGTGATCAATATTAAAGTCTTGGGAAAAAACCTTTAAAGGGGCAGGTGTATAGGGGGTTCTTTGGGTGGAAAACCAAAATATGGCCATCCTACTAAATGCAATATTACATTAGAAAATATGTTGGCCCCTTCTATGTATTCATTGTGTCCTAAAAAAGCTAAGAATTGGTTACCTTTCCGTGTTTTTTTTTATAAATGTGGTCTGAACAGATGCAAACTGTGCCAATACTGTACATTAAATGCTCTAAGGAAGAGATGTCCACTTCTAATAAAATATACACTATCACCTCTTTAATCAACTGCAGCACTACGCATTCAGGGCTTCATTTATTAAGACCGGCGTTTAAGCCCTTTAGTTGGCAGTGGATCCGTCCAAGGTTAAAGAGGACCTGTCACCGCTTCTGACATTCCTGTTTTAATAGCTTCATGCATTCCACATGTAATAGCAGTTCTGGAGCCTCTATTCTTATGTCTCTATGATGTGACATTCCTCTGTTATTTATACTAGAAGTTATGAATGAATTGCTAGCAGTCTTCAGTAAGGGTACAGAGGGGAGGTAACCAGTTGAGGGTGTGTAACTGCACAGTCTGAAAATGGCAGCACTGATTGGATAAAGTGAGTCTGTGCAGGGACACACCCCCAACTGGTTACCTCCCCTCTATACCCTTACTGCAGACTGCTAGCAATTCATTCATAACTTCTAGTAGAAATAACAGAGGAATGGCACAACATAGAGACATAAGAATAGAGGCTCCAGAACTGTTATTACATGTATAATATTATTACATGTATTGTAAATGTATGGAGCTAATAAAACAAGCCTGTCAGCAGCAGTGAAAGGTCCTCTTTAAGTTATCACTATTATGTCTCCATTCACATAGATACCATGCATATTTTCTATGGGTTTTACCACTCGAAAGCATAAGTGAAAATGCTTTTAAAAGAGTTGTCTCATTTTAGCAAATGAAGTAAAGGATCCCAGCAGACGTGACTTGATGCTTGTAACGAATTTATTGTCAAAGTAACAATATGTCCTGTATTCTAGCACGTGGAAATTGATCCTGGTCCCGCGCGGCGTGCATCCAAGCGAGTGCTGGCCAATTTATCTTCATCATTTTAGCAAATGGCATTTATTATGTAGACAAAGTTAAAGGGGTTATCCATTTTATTCATATTGATGACCTGTCCTCAGCATAGGACATCAGTATCAGATCAGCAGGGGTCTGACTCCCGGCATCCCCGCTGATCAGCTGCTTGAAGCGCTGTTGTGCGAGTGCTGCCTTCTCTTCATTGTTTACCTGCTCACCATCACAACCGCAGCAGTGAGCAACGTAATTACACCTAAGCCATCCCATTCACTTCTATGGGACAGCTCCTTCCATTCAAGTGTATGACCTGTCCTCACCCTGCACCCCACCCACCGTTTCAGGGTAGCTTCATTCATGTGCTGGCCTGTTTCCAGATGAAAATGTAAGTAGATTTGCCGGGGTTGGGCCCTGGCACGGCCCCTCACATGCACCCTCCCCTATCACACCCAACTGGCGTACGCGGCGCAAAACCATCCATGTGACACAATATTGTTGGCCTTACAGAAAAGGGAACTTCTGACGCTTTTTACATCTAAAAGTGTCACAAGTTCCTTAGTAAATGTGCCCCATTGAGTGGAGTAGTTTTACGCCAACCTTTACACCTGTTTTCAGGCATAAATGTTATTAAATTTGCCGTGGTCACTCCCTCACCACGCCTAAATGATGAATGTGGTGTGAAAATGTCTGTACGCCAAAATATTGTTGTATGGGCATTGAAAAAAAATAGCAAAAAGGGGGTTTGCGCCTTTCGTAATTGACTCCCATCGTACATGGCTTCAATATTGGGCTGAATAGTTTTATGTAATTATTTTAAGCACCATTTTTGCATCCACTTGAGCTCAGGACAAATCTTGATCCAGGAATACAAAAAGAATCATGATTAAAGTAAACTCATCAGAGGAGGACATTCATTGTGGTCTATAATCTCACATAGCCTCTAATTGCCAACATGAAAGGGGCGCGCTCTTCTGCAGACCATCCCAGCCGCTTGTTGATGCTCAGTGATTTCTGGCCTTGCATTACTGATTGCCCTCAAATGTCTCTATGACATGGCAGAAGATACATTACATGGATTTCCCTTTTAAATAATCAACCTTCAGTAAGGCTGTAACGGGGCGCCAAAGGCGCACTTGGTCTCCCATTAGCCGCAGACCAGCTGCTTAGGTTCGGGAGCGAGGATCTGTGTTTGGCCTCGTTCCCAGGGCGGCTTTGCTAGCTGGGAGGCTCCCTGCTCCTAGGTCTGCCTTGATCACTCGGTGCTCGACTTGTTTGTCTGTCGGTCATGTGACGCTGGCCACGTCACATGACCCTCACTCCCCACTATCAATACAGGCAGCCTGCTGGCTACAGGTTGCCTGTGATTTTTATCCTATAGGCTGTGTACTTTATTGTTCTTAAGCTACCTCTGGAATTGAACCTCGATCCGCCTCTTGACACCTCTTCTGCCTGCTCCCTGTACCTTGACGCTACCTCTCAGGTTTTGACCTTGGCTTGTTTACGGATTTGTCTTTGCCTCTTCCCTTGTTCTGATGTGACCTCCTGGACTGACCTCGGCTAGTTGACCTGCCTCGCCTTCCGTTTTTGTTCTACCTCTTGTCCGCTTATTGTAACTTCTCAGTGGCTGTCCTCTTCCCTGCTGTCTCTTTCTCTCTGCTTGCACTTAGTAGGCTAGGGACTGTCGCCCAGTTGCGCTCCGTCACCTAGGGCAGGTGGTGCAAGTAGGCAGGGACAGGGGACCGGGTGGCAGCTCAGGGGGTGAATCTCCGCTCTACCTTGATACCCGTTACTCTATCCATGACAAAGGCCCCTTAAAGGATTACACCCTTTTGACAGAATTTTTTAACGACTGAATAGATAATTTCTTGTAAATGCTTGACATTTTTTCAGCCACAAACTCTTACGTCTACCGAATGGGTTAGAGCCGGGATGCCCAACCTGCAGCCCTCCAGCTGTTGCAAAACCAAAACTCCCAGCATGCTTGGACAGCCTACAGCTATTAGAGCATGCTGGGAGTTGTAGTTTTGCAACAGCTGGAGAGCCGCAGATTGAGCATCCCTCAGTTAGAGCAAATATTCAGTTGTATGGATTATTCTGACCAGCACCACTGAGCATGGAGGTTCAATTGGGCTGCCATGGAGGTGCATGAGCCATCTACTCTATCTCTGTATGCCTCTGAATAGTCAACTTATGCCTCGCTCACACATAAGTAGAACCGAACACTGAGGTTTCCTCAAACAGATGATTGGCAGGGTGCCGTAAGTGAGACCCCCACAATCTCATATTGAAGACATATTCTGAGGCTAGGCCGTCAATATTAAAATCCTAAAGAACCCCATTAACATAAAGAGAAAATCTGTACCAGAAAACACATAAAAACTGTACAAAAAAGGCAAAAAACAGTGTGGATTTATGTGCATGTTTGAATGTGGATTTTCTGCAGATTTTTTTGCATACAAATCGGCACTGTGCGCAGGTAGCCTTAGGCCTCTTTCACACAAGCGTTACGGATTCTCTCAAGGTCTATTCGGGAAAAAACTGATTGTTTTGTCTACGATTGCATTCAGTGTTTCAGTTTTTTCCACACGGGTACAATCAGTTTTTGATGCGTTATTGACGCCCTGAAGAATAACAATCTTCATCTCCTAGCCAACCATCTGTTAAAAAACGCATTGTATCCGGATTCAATCCGTTTTTCACTGAAGCCGCATTCACTTCTATGGAGCCAGGGCTGCGTGACAAATGCTGAATATAGAATACGCTGCGATTTTTCCTTAACGCAGAAATGATGTGTGAAAAACACAGACCCTGAGAGAATCTGTAACCCTTTTGTGAAAGAGGCCTTAGGGTGCCATATTTTGTTGCAGACATTTCTGCAACAGAAAAGCAGTGCCATTCACACAGGGTTAAATCCAGCTTGAACTTTTATTGCAAAGGATAGGGTGAAACCAAGAACAGAAGGAAAGGAATGCACTTACTATGGTAAATGAGCACATGGTACTATGCGAACACATTACATTACAATATAAGCGTAAAATACAGGATACATTTAGTACAGCATATCATATAAATGTGCATAAACATACATCCTGCAATGCTAGGCTAACAATATGAAACTTACCAGCAATGCCACATGAAGTCTGGTCAGGAGGCTGAAGGTGGATGTTTCTTGTCTTTAGCGATCTTGGAAAAGAAGGTGGGTTGTGTTTAAACTCCATGCACCGTAGGGACTTTATTATGTCACAGGGTCATTTGACATTCAAAAGCCTTAATTTGAAAGTTACATTTGTCTCACCCTAAACACAGCGATTAGAGTTGTTCATTATTATTATCTTTATATTATATTAATAATGTTTATTACCCCATAGCAAGGGCTACATACGGGCGATGCTTCAAACCCACATGACTTTAGTACGTCACATGACCCTATGACATCACAAGATCCTTACGGGTTTTGGACACAACCAAAGAAGATGGCTGCTAGGTAGCAGCTACAGTGGATGGCATAAGACAATTTCTAATACTAAATGCTAACTAGCTAAAATCAATTTGCCAAAACAGCCACTAACCGGCCCAAGAGCAGCATGAATACTGTACATGAATACAAATAATAGATGCCTGTTAAAGGCATGACATGGTGGGACCGTAGCTTCCTCGCAGCTCACCATGCACAGTACAGCCCATTTGATAGCGACTGTGCTTGGTATCACAGCTCAGCCCCATTCACTTGATTTGAACTGAGCTGCACCTAGGCCATGTGACTGATGAACATGACGTCACCGGACCCCACCAATATCATATTGCTGAGCAACTTGAGCAGGTAGCCTTAAATGGCTCTGAAGTGATTACAAAGCTCAGACCCCAGCAAACTGGACATTGGTGGTATTGTGTATGGTTTGATATGTCACCAATGTCTTTGATAAGACAACCCATCCATATTTGATTTTAAAAGACCCGTCAAGAAACTATACAGCTACTGTGGGGTCATCATTGGATAGTCTTATGCCTTTCCTTACGCAGGACTCCTCTATCCAACAGATCTATATGCAAGGAGCTTGCCACAATGTCAACTTACCCACAGTCAACAAGATAAGTGATAAGCACCTCCAACTGCCTGGAACCCCACCAGTCATGAGAACGAGGGTCTCTGAGCCCATAGGAATGGAGTTGGAGGTTGACCAGGCACATCGCTGTCCATTCATTCTCTGTGGGGCTGCTGGAGATAACCAGGCATGCTCAATCTGACACCCCATTCGTATGGGCACAAGGAAGCCTCATGATTGGTGCGGGTCCCAGCACTCAGTTCCTCACCAATCAGATGCTCACCCCCTATGCTATGAATAGAGGATACATTTATATCATGGCACAACCCATTTAAATACTCCAGGGATCTTGTAAGGAACATGGAGGGAGAAACACGAGGCACTTCTGTCCTGGGTAGCAAACCTAGCACCTGTTGTGCTTTTTCAGGGGGGCTCATTAGAACCGCCTATGTGCACCAATGAACATATGCCTAAGAATCCATACATCTTTATCCCATATTCTGCTGTATTCTTGTAAAAAAAAACATATACCTTGACTATATAGGCCATTCGTGGAGTGAAGAGAGACGTATATGATGAATGTCTACATTCATCACTGTCAGGCGTTCCTCTCACTAGCATGTTGTGGAGCTAGATTAGATATCATGCTGATAATCTATATTAAAATGACTTATGACTTGCAATGTAGGGTTACTTGTATTTAACAGGGAGCCTAGTGTCTGAAATGTGAAAGGTTTAGGTTGATGCAATCCTCATGCAGAGGATTTAGCTTCGCAGCCAAGTTCTAATCCCCTGAGATACCACATGTCTGATTATTTGTTATGTCCACATTTTTATGTAGTGGAGACGTCTAAAGCCTACAGGAAGTGTAGTATGGTGGAGCTTATTAATCACACTTCTTATAAAGTTATTATGCTCTCCGTTTTATGGGTTCAAAGAGAAAAATGAAGAAAACCACATAAATACCATAGAGCTTCAGCAAGCATATGGTCAAGATGGAGGACTGGGAACATAAAACAGTCTGCTCTAATGAAGTCTCTGCTTCAGTTGTCTATTGCATGGACTCTATTTTGACCCATTTTAAAGGAATTTACCATTTGTAAATCGTTATTCAACAAAAAGAACAAGCAAAAAACCAGAACTTGTCACTAGCAAAAAAAAAAAGAAAGAGGAGAAACCTTATATTATCCCTACAGCATAAGGGATAACTAACTGCTGTGGTCCCCACTGATCACAAGAACTGGGGGCTTGAACCCTGAAATAAATGGAGCAACCGGTTAAGAGCTCATGCACACAGCCGTAGCCATTTTTGCGGTCTGAAAATTGCGAATCTGCAAAACATGGATACCGGGTATCTGCGTTCAGCATTTTGCTGAACGGAACATCCGGGTCATAATAGAACATTCTTATACTTGTCTGTAATGCGTTGGGTTCACATCCTATCAGCAAAAAATGCGGATCTCTTATCTCTTATCCTGTGACTAAGGCATAACTTCCTATAATTTGAATACCTCTTTAAGAATCACCCGGCCAGCTCCCTTCTTGTCCTGCAGATCAGATGCATTATCATAAGCCAACTATTTTGTAATCCGGCGCATGCACAGTAAAGTGAAGTACACTGTCCTCTGCTACATCTGTACTATGCATGTGCCAGATGCCACTGGAGGTAGCTTGTGATGACAAACCTGGCCTATGGGATGTCAATTAAACAAGGAGGGGGGTCAATTAAACAAGGACTGACCTATTAGTCGACACAAAACCTGTTCTAATCACACAGGTTACTTCACAACACTGAGCTAAAGAGCTGACTCATCCTCCTCTCTGCTCTGCTTGTCATGGATTATGATCCTGAATACAATTTAATATGATCTTCAGCTGAATCTCTGTGGGAATGGAAATGATGAGGGGACATAAAGTACAGAGAGGAGGGTGGGGGTAATGAGCAGCATCTCTTGTATACAGTCTGTATTACCACAGCCCCACATTACCACAGTCTGTTCTGTCCATCCTCTCTGCACTTCATGTCTCCTCATGAACTCTACAACTGTGTGCTGGCTGTGCCCGTGCTGCAGTCCGCAAATCTCGGGCACCAGCCGTGTGTCAGCTGTCTGCTAACACGGACCTATTTACTTTAATGTGGTCGTCGATCCGCATTCGTAGTGCTTCCTCCGTCCCATCCCATACCGTATCTTCCGGATTGCGGACCCATTCAACTGACAACCAAGTACTGCAGTGTAGCAGTGTAGCTGTAGAAAAGAATAGGGTTGCAGTGCGACTCACAAGTTTGCTGTGACCACCATCCAAGATTTTCTACAATTGTGGAGTCTCAGTCGCTGCAAACTTGCAAGTCCCAGTGCGACCACATTTATTTCTATGGCTGCACTGCTACACTTGGTCAGGCAACAACTGTCACCCAAGATCAATGTGTAGTCCTAGCCTAAATCCAGGTTCCATTTAGGCCTCATACACACGAATGCAAAACACGTATCTACAAATTATAAATGATGTCCGAGGTCCAAGCACAAGTCCAAGGAGTGTGCACAAAATTTTGGCAAAACTTAGGTGCTTTGTGGTGCTTTTAATTTAAAAAAAATATAATTTATTTAAAAATTATTGGTTATATTTTTCAAACATGTTTTTTTATTTTTTTTTATTTTTAGTATAGGAATCATGAACTCAGTGAATGCACTGCAAAAGTCAGAGAAATAGCCATAGGATTAAAAAACTAGCCATTGGGCCCCTCAGCAAACCTGAACTTACTCCACCATACTCTTAAGGCCTAGACTTTTCTCCAGCTGCTCCTGCTCCATGCAGTTCCCTGGAAAATCTGGTTAAATCCCAACTTCCTCCTCAAAAACATATCTATTCAGGCAGGTTTAGGCCTCATTCACATTTCTGTGTCAGTGTCACATCCGAGAAAAAAATCGTACGTGTTTCATCTGTGAAGCTGTCCGTAAAGGATTCTTGGATGGTCCGTGTGTTCGTTTTTACCATCCACGTGTCATCCATAATTTACTGATGTTGCTCAGACAACAGAGGGTTGTAGTCAATGGAGTATATTCAGACCATGGTCTTGTTACCAGTGGGGTACCTCAGGGATCTGTTCTGGGACCCATTGTCACAGATGATGTTGCAGATAGCTGGAACTTATGAATAAACGTCCGACTGGCTTGATCCCAAACTAAGGAGCATATAGGTGAGCCCTATAAAACCCTAAGAGCTTTCACTGACTGCTATGCCCATGCAAGGGTCTCAATGGTAGACAATTGCATGCCCACGTACCTGAGACTGTGTGACACCTGAAAACCCTATAATAGTGAGGGGAAACGACCACCGGCTCCCTGCACTTAATACGGACGGAGTCAGGGTCACCTAGAATCAAGCCAGCAAGGAAAGACAATACATGAAAAGACTTATCTGAGTAAACAGCAGCAGCAGCCTCCAGCAGTGAACACTTCATCTAGGAAGTAGTATAAACCGCAAAGTGAGGCAGTATGGGAGGGAATATTGTTTAATATCTTTATCAGTGAAATTGCAGAAGGCCTTGATGGTAAGGTGTGTCTTTTTGCTGATGAGACAAAGATTTGTAACAGGGTTGATGTCCCTGGAGGGATACACCAAATGGAAAAGGATTTAGGAAAACTAGAGGAATGGTCAAAAATCTGGCAACTAAAATTTAATGTTGATAAGTGCAAGATAATGCACCTGGGGCGTAAAAACCCAAGAGCAGAATATAAAATCAGTGATACAGACCTAACCTCAGTATCTGAGAAAAGGGATTTAGGGGTCATTATTTCAGAAGACTTAAAGGTAGGCAGAGAATGTCATAGATCAGCAGGAAATGCTAGCAGAATGCTTGGGTGTAGAGGGAGAGGCATTACCAGTAGAAAGAGGGAAGTGCTCATGCCGCTCTACAGAGCACTAGTGAGACCTCATCTGGAGTATTGTGAGCAGTACTGGAGACCATATCTCCTGAAGGATATTGATACTTTGGAGAGAGTTCAGAGAAGAGCTACTAAACTAGTACATGGATTGCAGGATAAAACTTATCAGGAAAGATTAAAGGACCTTAACATGTATAGATTGGAAGAAAGACGAGACAGAGGGGGTATGATAGAAACTTTTAAATACATAAAGGGAATCAACAAGGTAAAAGAGAGGAGAAAATACTTAAAGGAATTCTGTCACCAGGTTTCACCCCCTCCAGATAAAAATATGGTTATGTTCAGGGAGCTTTAACCATTCCTAATGTGGTCTTATAAATGTAATCTGTAGGCTCACTTTGCTAAAAATACACTATTACTAACCTGTCATTCATAAAAATAAGGTGCCCAAAGAGATGTAAATGGCTCCAAGCTGCCGCCCTCACCTGCTGCCGTTCGTGCCCAGCGCCGCCTCATAATCTTCTGTGACGCCTCCTGCTCTCCCTCCCTCCCCCCTCCTCCTGCTGTAAGATTGCTGTGACGTCTCCTGCTCTCCCTCCCTCCCCCCTCCTCCTGCTGTAACATCGCAATGTTACAGCAGGAGGAGGGGGGAGGGAGGGAGGGAGGGAGAGCAGGAGACGTCACAGCAGGAGGAGGAGGGAGGGAGGGAGAGCAGGAGACGTCACAGCAGGAGGAGGGGGGAGGGAGGGTGAGAAGGAGACGTCACACTAGGAGGAGGGGGGAGGGAGGGAGAGCAGGAGACGTCACAGAAGATTATGAGGCGGCACTGGGCACGAACGGCAGCGGGTGTGGGCAGCAGCTTGGAGCCATTTACATCCCCTTGGGCACCTTATTTTTATGAATGACAGGTTAGTAATAGCGTATTTTTAGCAAAATGAGCCTACAGATTACATTTATAAGACCACATTAGGAATGGTTAAAGCTCCTTGAACATAACCATATTTTTATCTGGAGGGGGTGAAACCTGGTGACAGAATCCCTTTAAAAGAAGAAAAACTACTACAAGAGGACATAGTTTTAAATTAGAGAGGCAAAGGTTTAAAAGTTATATCAGGAAGTATTACTTTACTGAGACAGTAGTGGATGCAGGGCCGTCTTTAATATTGATTGGACCATGGGCAAAAATGTACTTGGGCCCCCTGGATCCCGCCTTCCCACACCTTAGCAGGCAATCACGCCCTACACCACAACACACACTAAAAAAAAATCCACACATCTGGTAGAGTACAGTGAATGACTGTAAATACTTCCAGTTCTAAAGACTCCAGTGGCTCAGGATCAGTGTTCTGGGCAGCTGGGCTCAGGCTGGAAGTGGGCACCGCTCTGTAGGAAGGAGACCAGGGCTTTGGCTCACCCTAGTGTTACAGTGCACCCCAGCACCCCACAGTATGCAGTATAGCACCCTATGGTATACAGCACCACACAGTATGCAGTATAGAACCCCACACTATGCAGTACCCCACAGTATATAGTAGAGCAGTATAGCAGCCCACAGTATACAGCACCCCACAGTATACAACACCTCACAGTATACAAGCACCTCACTGTATACAGCACCCCAAACTATACACGATACAGCCCCCCACACTATACAGTACAGCAGTATAGCACTCCACACTATACCGCACCCACAGTATACAGACCCCCACAGTATACAGTACAGCAGTATAGCACTCCACACTATACAGGCCCCCCACACTATAAAGGCCCCCCACACTATACAGCCCCCCCACTATACAGGCCCCCACAGTATACAGCCCCCCACACAGTATACAGGCCCCCACACAGTATACAACCCCCACACAGTATACAGCCCACCACACACAGTATACAGCCCACCACACAGTATACAGCCCACCACACAGTATAAGTCCCCCCCACAGTATACAGCCCACCACACAGTATACAGGCCCCCACACAGTATACAGGCCCCCCACACAGTATACAGCCCACCACACAGTATACAGCCCACCACACTGTATAAGACCCCCCCACAGTATACAGGCCCCCACACAGTATACATACCCCCACACAGTATACAGCCCCCCCAGTATACAGGCCCCCACACAGTATACAGCCCACCACACAGTATACAGCCCACCACACAGTATACAGGCCCCCACACAGTATACAGGCCCCCACACAGTATACAGCCCCCCCACACAGTATACAGCACCCCCACACAGTATACAGCCCACCGCACAGTATACAGGCCCCCCACAGTATACAGCCCCACACAGTATACAGCCCACCACACAGTATACAGTCCCACACAATATACAGCCCCCCACAGTATACAGGCCCCCACACAATATACAGCACCCCACTATACAGTAGTTTACAGTATATTAACATAACAGCCCTGTCACCTTTTTCTGATGTAATCTTCACACAAAAAAGCTCCACAGTTAACTTCAGCAACACTCCTGCTAGGACCTGTGATGACCTCATAGCCATGTGACCAGTAATTGCTAGGTTACTGGTCAGATGGTGATGATGTCATCTAAGGTCCTAGATCACAACGTTAAAGTACACAGACAGCTTGACACCCGGGGCGGTAGCCAGCAGGACTCAAGAGGCAGCTGCCTTGGGCCCCCCAGGAGCAACTGGGCCTGGGGCAGCTGCCCCTTTTGCCCCTTGGTAAAGATGGCCCTGAGTGGATGCATGGAATAGCCTTCCTGCAGAAGTGGTAGCTGCAAATACAGTGAAGGAGTTTAAGCATGCATGGGATAGGCATATGGCCATCCTTCCTATAAGATAGGGCCAGGGGCTATTCATAGTATTCAGTATATTGGACAGACTAGATGGGCCAAATGGTTCTTATCATTCTAACAGAGATGTGTTTCAGTGTTTTTTACGGTCAGTAAAAAAAATACTGAAATGTGAACACATTTAAATCAATGGGTACGTGTGCTGTCCGCAGAAAATGCCGACAACACACGTTAGTGAAAAACAGAAATGTGAACGAGGCCTTATCATGTTCCTGACTATTCCACACTTAAACCCCACACCTGCATGAGCCCTTATACCCTATCTCTATGTAGGCTCCAGTTTTGGCACACAATCATTGATGGAAATTAATGAAGTGTGAACAAGGCCTTAAGGAAAAAAAGGACAGCTGGACTGATATATTGCTACCCTGGAAGAAGCATGAAGCTTCTAGCCTTGGAAGCTGAATTGGGCAGACTAGATAGGCCAAATGGTTCTTATCTGCCGACACATTCTATGTTTCTGTTTAAGTTACTCTATTCCTGTTCAACATTTTAACTCCTATGATGACCCTACTCCCTAATATAAATGGAATCATGCTTTGTAGGATCTACATACAGTATATTATAAAAATGAAGCATTCATCTTACAGTGAGATAGGTTTGAGACTTAGCTTCTGAGTGTTGAGTATGACAATTTAGGTGACATTATTACTGCTCACGTATATTACTTGAGGTTTTCAGATGGTGGGGGATCTGAAGATGTCTAAAGAATAGTCACATAAGTGCAACTAAATTATCTGCAACTAGTAGTTCTAAGAAAAGATTCTTACAGGGAAGAAAGTGGCAATATTTAATTGCAATCAGTAATAGGCTTTGTTCACATGTGTGTCTGAGGCTTAATGAGGGGTTTGTCGGGACCGTTGGTGTCCATCATATGATGGATCTGGCCGAATGCCATGGCTTCCATTATGGACAGAAGCAATGTAAGAAAGTGAACATAGCTTATAAAGAAACTTGTAGGTAGGGAGAAGCTACATGACATATTCGGCCAAATGCTTAGCACATAGCATAGCTGAAAAAATATTCTTAAAGGTTTTGTTGGGATTCTTATATAGATGACCCATTAGGATAGGTCATCAATATCTTATTGCTGGGGGTTTAACTCTCGGCACACCCGCCAACCAGTTGATTGAAGAGACTACGGCCTTTTTCTAGGCCAGTGACGTCATGTTTATTAGTCACATTCCCTATGTGCAGCTCAGTCCCATTGTGAATGGGCTTGAGCTGCAATACCAAGCACAGACATTATCTAATGTAGGGCACTGTTATTGTGCTTGGTAAGCAGTGAGGAGGCTGCACCGCTCACCAGCATCTTCAGACAACTCATCGGAGGGGGTGCTGGGTGTCAGAACCCCACGGATCAGATATTGATGACACTTCCTGAGGATAGGTCATCACTATAGGAGTCCCTGAAAACCCTTTTAAGGCTTCAAAAACAGATGTGTCTGTATTTCAGTCTGCAGATCTGCAAAATATGGATACCTTCCATGTGCATTCTGCCTATCCTCACTCCCATCAATAGAAAGGACTCATCCACATTACGGGGAAGAACAGGACATGTTCTGTACTTTGTGGAACGATCCTCCAAAAATATGGACATGTGCATGGTCCCTCTAGTATAATTAATGGGTAAATGCAGATATCAGATGGATGAAAAATTAGGATTCGTGCATGAGGCCTTAGGACGTCAGTAAGAGTTTGGTTGCTGGCGTTTGCTTTTTAGAACTATACAGTTTGATATGTACAATCTGGCAATCCTTATAGGAACAATCGATGTAGACGGTGTAATCGGGTAATCCTAGCAGGCATCCACAGTCCTGCCCTGAGATATTTTCTTACATAGATGTTACATATTATGAGCTGTCACTGAAACTGATGACAAATACAGCTTCATCTGCACATTCACATTGCTCATACTCCACGTATTTCAGTGGATGCCAATAGTCAGTCCACTGGGAGGGTCTCTCGCTCCATCCTGTCTTTGGATGCCTCTAAGGCCTTTGACAAAGTGGAGTGGAGATTCCCCTGGAGGGTATTATATAAGATGGGATTTGGTATTAAATTCATAAATATGGTTACATTTTTGTATAAATCCCCTAAGGCGAGGCTGAAAATTAACAAGATGCTTACAAGGTGTATTTTGTTGGAGAGAGGTACACGTCAAGGATGTCCACTCTCCCATTGTTTTTTATATTTATATTGAGCCCCTTGCCATTAGGGTCAGGCAGGATCCTGGGATTGAACGGTTTGGGACATTGGGAAAAGAAGATCATATCTCTTTATATGCCGGTGATGTCTTATTTTACATACAACAGACTAATACTACACTCTCGAGGGTTATTCGAGTTGTTAACTCCTTTGGCGAAGTTTCGGGTTTTGACATTAACTGGTTTAAAACTATTCTTTTGCCCGTAGATTGATTATAACCTTTTACTGAGGAATTGTTTAGCAATTTGAGGATTTCTGACTCATTTGAATACTTGGAAATTACTATCTCTTCTAAGATTGAAGATTTTTTACAGCTAATTTGACCCCATTAATAACTAGATTGAGATCTAAAATAAAGACATGTCTCCGACCCCCATTATCTAGAGCCGATAGAATATCTTTGGTGAAGATAGTGATTTTGCCACAATTACTCTATATTCTTAGGAACTCACCAGTATGGATTGAAGATAAATTCTTCAAATTGATTGAGAGAATCATTAATGATTTAGGCTACTTTCACACTGGCGTTTTGGCTTTCCGCTTGCGAGATCCGTTCAGGGCTCTCACAAGCGGTCCAAAACGGATCAGTTTTGCCCTAATGCATTCTGAATGGAAAAGGATCCGCTCAGAATCCATCAGTTTGCCTCCGTTCTGTCTCCATTCCTGCAGCGTTTTGGTGTCCTTATGACGAAACTGAGCCAAACGGATCCGTTCTGACAAACAATGTAGGTCAATGGGGACGGTTCCGCTTTCTATGACCTAATCTGGCACAGTAGAAAACAGATCCATCCTCCATTGACTTTCAATGGTGTTCAAGACGGATCCGTCTTGGCTATGTTAAAGATAATACAAACTGATCCGTTCTGAACAGATGCAGACGGTTGTATTATCGGAACTGATCCGTCTGTGCAGATCCATGACGGATCCGCACCAAACGCGAGTGTGTAACCTTACTTTGGGGGTGAAAGCGAGTAAAGCTTAAATTGGAGTATTTTTATAAGCTGATAGAACAGGGAGGATTAAATCTTCCCTGTTTCAAGGGCTATTTTATAGCATCACAGCTATGGCTATATTATGAATGGGAGAAGAGCCCACTTTGTAGAATTTTGGTGAAGAATTCTTCACATGATAATATCTTTGCTTTATAGGAATCCGGCCAATTAAGCAATCCTCAACTGCAGCGGTCTCCAACTGCTGGGTCCTGGCCCAGGACCGGACCCTGGAAGATTGTTTGCCGGGCCGCAGTCCAGGACCAGGCCCTGGAAGATTGTTTGCCCGGCTGCGGCAATACAGAGGAGCGGAGATGCCAGCACTAACCGAATCCACCTGCCCCTGCATGATTGCATCATGCCAGTACAATTAGTGCCCGCAGTAGCCACCCCGTCTCCTCCTCGCGCCCATAATGAAGTCTCCGCCCACCGACGTTGGAATCAGATAACGGGACCACCGAGCTGCACAGGACAGGACGACTGGCATGAACATTCTCTCAACTCTGAGTTCGGCCCCCACAGAGTTTGCTTGCGAGTGACTGTACAAAGAGGAGGAAGACAAGTGCGACAGAGAGATACAGTGGATATGAAAAGTCTAAGCACCCCTGTTAAAACGTCAGGTTTCTGTGCTGTAAAAAATTAGACAAAGATAAATCATTTCAGAACTTTTTCCACCTTTAATGTGACCTATAAACTGTATAACTCAAATGAAAAACAAACTGATATCTTTTAGGTTGAGGGAAGAAAACAAAAAAAAAAATTGCTAAAATAATGTGGTTGCATAAGTGTGCACATCCTCTTATAACCGGGGATGTAGCTGTATTCAGAATTAAGTAATCACATTCAATATCATGTTAAATAGGAGTCAGCATACACCTGCCATCATTGAAATAAATTTTCTTAGTCGCATCCCACAGCAAAAGCCATGGTCCACAGAGAGCTTCCAAAGCATCAGAGGGAACTCATTGTTGAAAAGGTTTTCAGTCAGGAGAAGGGCACAAAATAATTTCCAAGGCATTAGATATACCATGGAATACAGTGAAGACAGTCATCATCAAGTGGAGAAAATATGGAACAACAGTGACATTACCAAGAACCCTCCAAAATTGATGAAAAGCCTGAGAAGAAAACTGGTCTGGGAGGCTACCAAGAGGCCTACAGCAACATTAAAGGAGCTGCAGGAATATCTGGCAAGTACTGGCTGTGTGGTACATGTGACAACAATCTCCCATATTCTTCATATGTCTGGGCTATGGGGTAGAGTGGCAAGATGAAAGCCTTTTCTTACGAAGAAAAACATCCAAGTCAGGCTACATTTTGCAAAAACACATCTGAAGTCTCCCCAAAGCATGTGGGAAAATGTGTTAAGGTCTGATGAAACCAAGGTTGAACTTTTTGGCCATAATTCCAAAAGATATGTTTGGCGCAAAAACAACACTGCACATCACCAAAAGAACACCATACCCACAGTGAAGCATGGTGGAGGCAGCATCATGCTTTGGGGCTGTTTTTCTTCAGCTGGAATTGGGGCCTTAGTTAAGCTAGAGGGAATTATGAACAGTTCCAAATACCAGTCAATATTGGCACAAAACCTTCAGGCCTCTGCTAGAAAGCAGAACATGAAGAGGAACTTCATCTTTCAGCATGACAACGACCCAAAGCATACATCCAAATCAACAAAGGAATGGCTTCACCAGAAGAAGATTAAAGTTTTGGAATGGCCCAGACCTGAATCCGATTGAAAATCTGTGGGGTGATCTGAAGAGGGCTGTGCACAGGAGATGAACTCGCAATCTGACAGATTTGGAATGTTTTTGCAAAGAAGAGTGGGCAAATCTTGCCAAGTAAACATAGAAACATAGAATCGGCAGATAAGAACCATTTGGCCCATCTAGTCTGCCCAATATACTGAATACTATGGATAGCCCCTGGCCCTATCTTATATGAAGGATGGCCTTATGCCTATCCCATGCATGCTTAAACTCCTTCACTGTATTTGCAGCTACCACTTCTGCATGTGCAATGCTGATAGACTCATACCCAAAAAGACTGAGTGCTGTAATAAAATCAAAAGGTGCTTCAACAAAGTATTAGTTTAAGAGTGTGCACACTTATGCAACCATATTATTTTATTTTTATATTTTTCTCCCCTCTACCTAAAAGATTTCAGTTTGTTTTTCAATTGAGTTGTACAGTTTATAGGTCACATTAAAGGTGGAAAAAGTTCTGAAATGATTTATCTTTGTTTCATTTTTTTACATCACAGAAGCCTGACATTTTAACAGGGGTTTGTAGACTTTTTATATCCACTGTATATTAGAACCGGGCAGCCCGAGTGTCTTAAGTAAAGGTGTTATATCTATGATGACCATGTATGTCTTCTACAACTGCGGCCATGCCCCTGTCTGACTCTGGCCTACTGCACTACTGCACATTGAAATAGCAGGCATTAGAGAATGAGTCATCATAAGTCCCTCCGCACTCCCCCATACATGAGCAACAAGAAGACATTACTGCATGGTGGCCTCAAGACATTATTATATTGAGGAGGATGGGCTTCAAAAATTGTTGTCCAAATGTCAGTATAATGTCTCTATGTGGCTGCCCCATACAGTAATGTCTCTTGCTATTAATATGCGGCACATGGTTTCATCAATTTGTTTTGTTATGCGTGTGAATCAGTCAGCGCCGACCAGCACCACCATAAGCCCCCCCCCCCCATAAGCCCAGCCCCAGAAACCCCCGCCCCCACCCCTGGGAAAATTGTCTTGCAAGAAAATGGTCCTTGGTGCAAAAAAGGTTGGGGACCACTGCCCAACAGGATTATAAAGCTGCTGTGAAGCTACTTACTAAGTCCTGGAGTACCATTAGAGACTAGTTGGGAATAAATGGATCCCTTTGCTGTACGCCCCTTTGGCATAATTACTATTTACAGGCCTTAGATGAATTGACTGGGGATCATTTTTTCTTTTTCGGAGATAGTACAAAAGGAAACTATATATAATTTATCTTGGTTTCGGTATTTCCAGCTACGTTCGGCACTCTCTAGTATAAAAGACAAATCCCTTTTTCATATAGATACTTCCACATTTTTGCATGATTAAATACTAAAGACAACACAGAGGGTTCAAATTTCTTAATGTTATAAATATTTACTTAAAGCACGTTTTACTAATGTATATTCTTCTGGGCAAAAGACCTGGAGAAGGGACTGCCCAATTATTCAATTGGATGAGTTGGATAATATATTGGTGAATGTAGAACTAGTTTCTCACAATTTTAATCACATATTGGTTCAATTTAACCACTTCACATCCGGGCCATTTACCCCCTTCCTGACCAGGCCTAATTTAGCAAAACTGACATATCTCACTTTATGTGGTAATAACTTTGGAACGCCTTTACTTATCCAAGTCATTCAGAGATTGTTTTCTCGTGACACATTGTACTTCATGATAGTCATAAATTTGAGTCAATATATTTCACCTTTATTTATGAAAAAATCCCAAATTTACCAAAAATTTTGAAAAATTTTCAATTTTCTAAATTTCAATTTCTCTGCTTTTAAAACAGAAAGTTATACCTCATAAAATATTTATTACTTAACATTCCCCATATGTCTACTTTATGTTGGCATCATTTTGGAAATGTCATTTTATTTTTTTTAGGACGTTAGAAGGCTTAGAAGTTTAGAAGCAATTCTTAAAAATTTTAAGAAAATTGCCAAAATCCACTTTTTAAGGACCAGTTCAGGTCTGAAGTCACTTTGTGGGGCCTTCATAGTGGATACCCCCATAAATGACCCCATTGTAGAAACTACACCTCTCAAGTTACTTAAAACCGATTTTACTAAGGGATATGTCATTCTGAGCTCCTTGGCCCTCCTTCCAATTAACCCTTTAGGCGTTCCACAAGAATTAAAGGAAAATGGAGATCAAATTTTAAAATTTAACTTTTTGGGCAGATTTTCCATTTTAATCAAATTTTTTCTTTAACACATCGATGGTTAACAGCCAAACAAAACTCAATATTTATGACCCAGATTCTGCGGTTTACAGAAACACCCCACATGTGGTCATAAACTGCTGTATGGGCACACGACAGGGCGCAGAAGAAAAGGAACTCCACATGGTTTTTAGATGCCATGTCCCATTTGAAGCCTCCCTGATGCACCCTTACAGTAGAAACTCCCAAGAAGTGACCCCATTTTGGAAACTAGGGGATAAGGTGCCAGTTTTATTGGTACTATTTTTGGGTACATATGATTTTTTGATCATTCATTATAACACTTTATGGGGCAAGGTGACCAAAAAATTGGTTGATTTAGCACAGTTTTTATTTATTTATTTATTTTTACAGCGTTCACTTGAGGGGTTCAGTCAAGTGATATTTTTATAGAGCAGATTGTTACGGACGTGGCGATACCTAATATGTATACTTTTTCTTATTTATTAAAGTCTTACACAATGATAGCATTTTTGAAACAAAAAAATATGTTTTAATGTGTCTATGTTCTGAGAGCTATATTTTATTTATTTTTTTGAGAGATTTTCTTATGTAGGGGCTCATTTTTTGCAGGATGAGGTGACGGTTTTATTGGTACCATTTTGTGGGACATACGCCTTTTTGATCACTTGGTGTTGCACTTTTTGTGATGTAAGGTGACAAAAATTGCTTGTTTTGACAGTTTTTTTTTTACGGTGTTCACCCGAGGGGTTAGGTCATGTGATATTTTTATTGAGCTGTTTTTTACGGATGCGGCAATACCTAATATGTATACTTTTTTTATTTATTTCACTTTAACACAATAATAGCATTTTTGAAACAAAAAAAATGATGTTTTAGTGTCTCCATGTTCTAAGAGCTTTATTTTATTTTATTTTTAATTTTCTTATGTAGGGGCTCGGTGAGCGCTGTGTATGCAGCAATCTAGAAGGCAGGGACACTTGGGCACTGTCCCTGCCTTCTCTTAGGGTTGCCCTGCTGTCACTGACAGAGGGCAACCCGATCAGCAGCTGCACGATTAGCGTGCAGCTGCAGTTTCTGAACAGACGTTCTGGAACGTCCATTCAGAAATAGAGAACCACCTCCCGGACGTTTATAGTCTATGGGCAGACGGAAGGTGGTTAATATTTTACACAGAATTTATACTACACCTTTATGGCTTAAAAGACGGGTTTTCAGATACACTTCTAACTGTCCACGGTGTGATTCACCGATCATTTACATATGTTTTGGACTTGTACACAACTAAAAGAATATTGGGGGGGGGGGGGGGGGGGGCAATACATAATTATGTTACCCAAAAGCTGAAAGCGGTGATCGGTAGAGTCTTGGAACCTGAGTGATCTTACCAAGGTTCGGTGCCATAAGTACAAACAGATTATTTTGGTTAAAATAATGTTCTTGACAAGGCTTCTGATTGCGCGGGCTTGGTTCCCATCTAATACTCCAAGTATGAATACATGGTTAAACCTTGTTAATAAGATTAAATGGTATAAAATCATCTTACATAAACAAAGAAATTATGAGGACAAATGGCTAAAGGTATGGAGAGAATGGAATTTAAAATTTTTCCTGCCCCAACCTTCCCACTATCCCCGTCCCGTCCTTTTTTGTCGAGGGGAATGGGAGACACATCACAAAGGGCTGGGAGTTTGGGAGGGAATTGGGGGGGGGGGGTTTAAGGAAATGGAAATTATAATTTTGATCTGTTATTTTGTATGGAAATATTCATGTTTAAAATAAAAGTAAAAAAGAAATGAATGGGTAAATGCAGAAATCAGATGAATGAAAAATAAGGACATGTGCATGAGGCCTTAGGACGTCAGTAAGAGTTTGGTTGCTGGAGTTTGCTTTTCAGAACCCTATAGTTTGATCTGCACAATCTGGCAATCCTTATAGGAACAATCGATGTAGACGGTGTAATCGTGTAATCCTAGCAGGAATCCACAGTCCTGCCCTGAGATATTTTCTTACGTAGATGTTACATATTATGAGCTGTCACTGAAACTAATGACAAATACAGCTTCATCTGCACATTCACATTGCTCATACTCTTCACGTATTTCAGTGGATGTATAGAACTAGGACTAATTACACATGCCATCTACCTTACGCAGTGCTTCCACTGTCATCCATTTATGAATACAGTAAAGGCAGAAGGTGCATGTGTGAACTTTGCTTTATAAAGGTTGAGTATTATGCATTGCTAGAGTGAAAGACTTAAAGGGGTTGTGCAAGAATGGGGGTGGGGGTTTAGGCACCCCCCCCCCCCACACTTGGCTGGACCTGTGCGGTCCTGCTTCCTGATGCTGGCTCCCTACTCCTCCTCCTCGCAGCCTGTGATGCTCCGCTGGGCTCCCTCACTGTAAACATCTGGTTTGAGAAAGCTTCAGCCAATCACTAGCCATGGCTGTGATCGGATTCCCTTCTGTCATGTGACCGTTGGTCATAACGTAAAGGGAGGAGGTCACTGCTGCAGCTAGTGATTGGCTGCGGCAATGTCAAACCAGATGTTTACATTGAGGGAGCCCAGCGAAGAATCACAGGCCACGAGCAGGAAGAGCCGAGAGCCACCATCGGGAAACATCACATTAAAGTGGTATAGGGAATAACTATTAGATGGTTGGGGGTCCTAACACTGGAACCCCTACTAACCATGAGAACAAGGACCCCATACCCCGCAGGGCCCCCTGAAATCAACAGAGCGTCAGGTTGAGCATGTGCACTGCCCCTCCAGTTTTGAATCTACTTGGCTAGACCTGCCAAATAGATAAATGGAGCTGCAATGTGCATGCTCGACCTGGTGCTCTTTTGTGGGGGGGATTGGAGGCAGTGGGGTACAGGGTTCTCGTTCTTGTGATCAGCAGGGTTCAAGTGGTAGGTTATTCTCTATTCTGGTGAAAGGGAAAACTTGCTTCAGCTGAAATAACCCTTTAATCCGTAGCATGCACATGTAGCATGAATCCTGTGGGGTTCTCTGCAGGGGAATTGTCTGTGTGTGTAAAGCAGCAAAGTGGATGAGATTTCAGAAATCACATGCACAATGTGGAAAATGATGCAGCATACAATGGCTTGCGCTGTAGGTTTTTGCAATGAAAGGTAAAAGCAGAGGAAAACTTTCTGTAGCAGTGCTAACAGAAAACCAGCCATTTCTGCTTTTTTTTGGGCTACGGATTTTGACTAGATCTGCTATGTATTCTCAAAACCACAGCCGATGCTACATATGTAGCTGTACCCTTAATGGCCCCTTGGTTTCACTGCTGTTTAGCTGCAAAATCATGAGGCCATTAACAATCAATTTGAAAACTCTTTTGATTTTCAGAAAAACCGCATGCTGGCATTGTTTTCATGCACCTTCCAGCTGGTCAGCAGGGCCTTATGCAGTACCCCAGAACAAGGTACTTGCAAATTGATGTTATTTAATCTGTTCTGGATTTGTATTAGGCTCTGTATGTATTCCCAAAAGATGTCTGTAGGTGATACTGTTTAGTTAAAAGGGTTGTCCGGGGTTAGAGCTGAACCCGGACATGTCCCCATTTTCACCCAGGCAGCCCCTCTGATATGTTCTGCGCAGGGCAAGGGCTGTTTGCTTATATTTTTTACACTGCTAGGTGGAGGCTTCCGAGCTTTTGGGATTTTATTAGCTGTCAGCCATAATCATTAACTTTAAAAGAAATAAACACTTGAAATAAACACTTGTGTGCATTAAATCTATAGAATATGAGTTTCACTTTGTACTGAAGGAATTACTGAAACAAATTAACTTTTCGATCATATCCCAATCTATTGAGATGCACTTAGCCACGAAGGTTGCTTGTAACTGGTGTTGAGTGAAACAAAGCATTTGAAGCAGAATTCGGTCCAAAGTTTAGAAAAACTTTGATTCTATCACGTCTGATATGGCAGGTAACAGACGTGCGGCGCAGAGGGGAGTTAAGGAGAGCACCCTTTCACAAGGGAGAGGGAGGAGTGGTGACCCCTAACTCACCTAGCACTGGAGCCTGGCTGCCCTGACGTCTGTAGACGGGCTGCTAACCCGTACTCCGATCATGTGCCTCATTCCTAGTTTACCCTGAAATAAGCCCTAGGTAGTGAATAGGTGGGAGCACTAGTCCTCACCACTGACACCTAGGGTAACAACAGGGAAAGGACAAACAACACAAACAATCCCCAAAAGAGACAACAAACAGGAGTGAACTGAAGATACAAGAGCTCCAGTTCCAACAGCTCCACAGTAACTCCAACTCCACCAGAGGTCAGAATGGAAGATCTGGAAAAAAGGTCTATATCTGGCAACAAGGGAAGCAGAAAGGGAGAATATATAGTAGCTGGAAGTGGCTGACAGAGAACAGCTGAAAGGAAAAGCTACAGATTCCTAAATGGGATAAAAAGGAAAACGTGGAATCCATTCCAATCACTAGGTCATGGAGAAGTCTCTTGAAACCAAGTGAGTAGCCACCCGCTGCGACCTTCTGACCCCAGGCACAACAGGGTCAGCGATAGGTCATGACACCCTCATGACAGATTCGCAAAACTTAAATTCGATTTGCAGCCTCCGCCATTGTTCTGTGAGTTGAGCATAGGGAGAGACGTGGCAAGTGCTCATGCACTAGGGACAATGTTGCAGAAAATGATTAATAGAAGAATATTGGAAAGGGAGAGTGCAGGGAGACTGTAGGGAGACTTATTCTGCATTGGTTTTATTTAATTATTCCTACATCAGCTGTAAATGTAATTCAATACCAATAAGATGGAAGCCTTCATTATGAATGCCAACCAATACCATGCCGTCTGCACCCCTTCGGGGGGCCAGGTCTTAATGATGATAATCCTCATCTTTTGCTGGCTTTACTTCTTCCAAATCATCATTCCTTGTTTCCATGTCCTAGTAAAGTCATCAAGATGCAGAGAGAGGAGGAGCTGGATGTTTCTGATGACATATTCTCATCAATATTAGATGATGTGAATAAGGAGGAAAAGCAGATGGCAGAAGAAGGGCTCCCACCTCTAGGGCAGGAGAGCACTGGGGTTGGAGAAGTGAGTATGCCAGAGCTGATTAATATTCTGTGTATACTGTCAAATAACCTGCTGGAGATTGCAGGCCACAACAGCAATAATAGGATGTTTTCCCCCACCTAACCCACCAAACTCCATACCAGCAACAGCCCCTGTTTAAAGGTGCCGCGCAGCCATAAACAATGATGAAGGACTATACAGTGCGGTCTTCATTATTAAATGAAAGGCAGCTGCAACATGGTTCTTCACCGCAGCATGGCCACAACCCGCTCGCGGCACGGCCGCTCCATGTTGCCATACCCTAAGGCAGAGTGACCTGGGTGCATCTGATTTATAGCGATTCTTAACAAATCGAATTTTTGGGAGAAAATCAACAAAGTTGCCAAATCAAATTTTTCAAAACTTCGCTCATCTCTACTTGTAATAAATAGCATCTGTTCTTACTTTGTCGATGATTTTTCTACATATTTTTTTAATTTTTGAAAAGATACAAAGCTGCACCAATGCGTCAAGGGTCATGATGTTGTGCTCACAGTCAGATAGAATCACCCCTTCTACATAAATTAAAAGATTACAAAGTAAAAACTGGGCACTCACTGACAATGGAGAAAGATTAAGAGCAATAAATGTATTAAACACTGAACAAATAGGGTAAAATGCGAATAGAATGGGGTACAATAAATGGCAGCAGTCCTGTATAATACAAAACAAAACAAGAAACAACTCTATTGAGAGTATTTTAAAAATATATATGTAAGGGATAGTATCCTTGGGGTGTTTGTGGTACTATATCAATACCTATTTCCGGATAAATATCCTTCCAGGAATGATAGTTATGTCAAGTAAGTGCACCTCAAAGGTTATCTTCACCCTTGATGGTGCCCTGGTGTTATATGCCACCAGGTTGCTCTATCATTCATGATTCATTTTAAAATTTGACCTAAAACAGGTATTATTGGTCTTTTTGACCATTGGATAATAAATATTGATTTCCTGGGTCCAGTGGATCTTCTGTAAATAATAGTCCTGTATAATACTTCAAAAGAGGGTCTCTAAAGTGCAAATCGTTAGCAGCATACAACACTCCCAAAAAATGGATATGGTCGATAAATCGAAAGCTATTGAATTGTTACTTGCAAGGTAGGGTAAATCAATCAAGGGTAATCAGGGACCTAAAGGCTGATTGCATTTGAACCACTGAGGAAGGGACCGTATGTCCCGAAACGCGTTTGTACATCCCCCATGAAAGATTAAGAAGACCCACTCTTCAAGTATTGCTGTTTTTTTTCATTAGGAACTCTTTGCTATTTAAGAAAACATTGAAAAGAAGCTTCCCTACTTCCTTTAAATAAACCTACCTACGTGCAAGTAAGCTTCAGTCCTAAGTCAACCGGCACTGGAAAACGAACCAAGATCAGAGTGCAGTGCTAGCTAAGCATGGGAAAAAGAAGTAGCGAGGACGCCAAATCGTGAGTTAAACAAGTACACTGAAGTATGTTATACGGTATATCTCTCACGAAAACAACATATATCGCATGCTATATTATTCAAGAGTGTCTTTGATATTATATGAGAAGGAAACCAGCAAATGGAATCTATTGAGTAAGAGTATTTGGAAATTAGGACGCCATTTGTATGTCTAGAGTAGCGGGATGCCGCTAACTCATGCAAACTTCTTTTAACCATACAAATGATTTCCTCATACTAGTATTCTTGAACGTTGAAGATATTTTCTTAAGAACTTTCAAAAGGATTCGAATATTATGATTATTCTTATGTACCTGGATACATGGTTCTAATGCAATCAGCCTTTAGGTCCCTGATTACCTTTGATTGATTTACCCTACCTTGCACAGATTTTTGAACTGTTCCAAGTAACAATTCAATAGCTTTCCATTTATCGACTATATCGATTTTTTGGGAGTGTTGTATGCTGCTAACGATTTGCACTTTAGAGACCCTCTTTTGAAGTATTATACAGGACTGCTGCCATTTATTGTACCCCATTCTATTTGCGTTTTACCCTATTTGTTCAGTGTTTAATAAATGTATTGCTCTTAATCTTTCTCCATTGTCAGTGAGTGCCCAGTTTTTACTTTGTAATCTTTTTTAATTTTTATCTCTTTATTTCATTATAAAACATTGTTGCGTGTTTAGTTCTGATTATAAAAGATCCCGTTCTGACTCTTATGAGCAGTGATAGAATTTGTATACTTGTGCTCATTTCTGGATAAATAACACTTGTCCTGACTGAGATGGAATAATGCAGTGTCATGGCTAAGCCCTCTGTCTGGATTCTCATGGTTACACATGGGTCCAGTACCTTCCTATCTGTCATCCACTGTAGTCTGTTTCCTGCTTCATCAAATTAAATACCAAACAATTTCTCTGCTTCCTAGTCCCAGTGGAAAATCACTTTGGAAGCCAAGCTGACCCCTTGCTGCCATCTGGCTGCTACATAATATGTGCAGAATGTTTTCACTATTTTAGACTCTGTAGTCTGAACGGCGATTTATCACATACAGTTGAAACCAGAAGTTTACAAAATACACATATGCATGTTTTTCTCAATATCTGACATAAAAACAGAATAAACTTTTCCTGTATTTGGTCAATTAGGATTACCATAATTATTATTATTTGGCAAATGCCAGAATAACGAGAGAGAAAGGTATTTTTATTTCTTTCTGAAAAGTCAAAAGTTTTCATACATTTCATTAATATTTAGTACCATTGCCCTTAGGCTACGCCTACACGACGACATTTTTCGTGCGACATTTTGTTGCACTAATGTCGAGCGACAATTTTTATAATGGAAGTCTATGGTGTCGCACTGCAACATGCTGCGACTGCGACGCAACAGTCGCAGAAAATCCATTCGAGATGGATTTTTCTGCGACTGTTGCATCGCAGTCGCAGCATGTTGCATGTTGCAGTGTGACACCATAGACTGCCATTATAAAAATTGTTGTGTGACATTAGTGCAACAAAATGTTGCGCTACAAATGTTGCAGTGTAGTTGTGCCCTATCTGTCGCGTGACTTATTGTCGCTCAACAAATGTCGTTGTGGCCTAAAACTGTATGACTTGGGTCAAGCGTTTTGGATATCCTTCCAAAAGCTTCTCACAATAGTTTGTTCGGAATTTGGGCTCATTCCTCCTGACAAAACTGGTGTAACTGAGCTATGTTTGTTGTTCGGCTTGCTCGCACCTGCCTTTTCAGCTTTGCCCATAAATTTTCAATAAGATTGAGATCAGGGCTTTGGGATGGCCACTTCAAAACATTGACTTTGTTATCTTTAAAGGGGTTATCCTATGACTAATGTATAAAATAGAAATCAGACATCATATAGTACAATCTCTTTCTAACAAAGCTAGAACCAGCCCTGTACCTCACATGGATCCAGAAATCTCCCCCCCAAACCCAATCCCCCCCCCCCAAAAAAAACTTCTCCCGGTTCTTAATCATTTCAACCACCTCTGCCACAATCTAGTAAATCTACATTTTTTCTTTATCGATACCAAATGGAATTTCTCTCTGACAATCGAGACTCTAACAAGGTTCTCCAATTCCTTAACCGTAGGTGACACACTAGATTCCCAATGTCCAATGATGCACTTCCTGGCCTGAAATAGGAGTTTAACTGCTATTTCTCGATGGTTTAAGTCTTCTATCCCATCCATCACCCCAAAAATGCATGTTTCAAACTCTACCGGGACTCTAAATCCATGATATGCCTGTATTCTTTCGTTTACCCTCCACCAGAAGTCTTGGATCTCTATACATGTCCAAAGTATATGGACGTCATCCACACTTATCTGCCCTCATTTTTTGCAGCTAAATTCTTTGGATTTATAAAATTTCATCAAAACTTTATGGGAGTAGTATAATCGATATAGTATGTTAAATTGGGTAACCCTATGGGAGAAGTTATGTGAAACCCCATTTTTTGCCTGTATCACCCTCTCCCAGAACTCTATCTGTTGAGAATTAAAAACTTCTTGCCATTTGTGCATTAGACAATTAACTGCTCTTTTTTCTGTCTTCTGATATAACAGACATTGATATATCCTAGACACCAGTTTCTTACCCGCTATTAGCTTAGACATATTAGATATGGGTTGTGGGAGAGTAGGTAATTGTGTTCCCTTTCCTAGCGACGCCTGCAAGGCTTGTTTCAGTTGTAAATAAAAGAAGCTCAGATCTCTATTTCCAATTCCGCACTTGTTTATAAGGTCTGAATATGCAATTATATCTCCCTCCTTCCATACCTGTCCCAGTCTGTAAATTCTATTTTTCCACCAAACTTCTTGTTCAATCAACTTTAATTCTCTAAGATAAGTGTTATCCCATAATAGAGTATCCGTATGTACTCCAGTATGGGGCTACATATCTCTTACCTCCTTCCAGATTTTAGTCCACAACACAAATAGTGGTATTTTGTTGATTTGCTGTTGTGACAGAGTATCAGCTTCCACCAATTGGAAGATACTACAGTTATTCAGCTTTTTATTAATCCCTGCTATAGAGTTACTCCAATTTATCATATTTCTAATATGGCCAGAGAAAAATAGAGTTCCAAGTCCGGAGCCGATAGTCCACCCTCTTTCTTTCGGATATACAATATTTGCCCTCTTATTCTCGTTTTTTTTGCCACGCCATATCAAATCCGCCAGTAAAGAAACTATGATTTAAAAAATTCTCTTGGGAATTATAGCAGGCGCATTCCACATAATATAATTCAAGGAAGGTAAAATACACATTTTCACCAATGAAATGAGACCTGCCATTGATACATGTAATTTTTTCCATACCTCTACTTTTTTCCTTATTTCCTGTAGATAGTCCTTAGAATTAGGGGTAATCTAAATGTCTAAATGCCTAGATACGGGGAAGGGGGGGGGGGCGACAACCCCTTTAAGCCACTTTGTAACCAGTTTGGCACTATGCTTCGGGTCATTGTCCATTTGGAAGACCCATTTCCGCCCCAAGCTTTAACTTCCTGGCTGATGTCTTGAGATGTTGCTTCAGTATTTCCACATAATCTTCTTTCCTCCTGATGCCATTTATTTTGTGAAGTGCACCAGTCCCTCATGCAGCAAAACAACCCCACAACATGATGCTGCCACCCCCGTGTTTCACAGTTGAGATGCTGTTCTTAGGCTTCTAAGCTTCTCCCTTTTTCCTCCAAACGTAACGATGGTCATTATGGCCAAAAAGTTCCATTTTAGTTTTGTCAGACTACAGGACATTTCTCTAAAAATGTAGGTCTTTGTTCCTGCATTTGCAAACATAAATCTGGCTTTTAGCTGTTTCTTTTGGAGTAATGGCTTCTTCCTGGCAGAGTAGCCTTTCATCCCATGTTCATACAGTACTCGTTTCACAGTGGATATTGACACAGTCTTACCAGCTTCCACCATCATCTCACAAGGTCTTTTGCTTTTGTTCTTGGGTTGATATGCACATGTCGGACCAAAGCATGTTCATCTCTGGGACACAGAACCCGTCTCCTTACTGAGCGGTATGATGGCTGGACATTCCCAGCTTGTTTGTTCTTGCGTATAATTGTTTGTACAAATGAATGAGGCACCTTCAGGTATCTTGAAATTTCTCCCAAAATTGAGCCAGACTTGTGCAAGTCTGCAATTATCTTCCTGATATCTTGGCTGATTTCTTTAGACTTTCCTATGATGCTACACAAAGAAGCAATGTGTTTCAGGTGTGCATTTAAATACATCCACAGGTGTGTATCTAATTAACTCAGATTTTGCCAACAAACCTAACAGAAGCTTCCAAACACATGACATCATGATATTGGCAGTCCAGAATTGTTTAAAGGCATAGTAATCTTAGTGTATGTAAACTTTTGACATTTCAGAATGTAATAAAAATTAATGTTTCAGCTTCATGGGCTGCAGGCCTCTAGACCTGATAGACCTGAGTTCTGACGCATGCATTTGGGAGGCACCAAAATGAAGGAGGCCTGTGGCATGACAGACAGCGGCAGGGGGCAGAAGTCAGTTTTTTTTTATGTTGGCACTGCTAGATGCACTACTGAGGGCATTAATAGAGACTGAAGCACTACAGGGGGGCATTGTAATACAAGGGCACTATAAGATGGGCATTATTAAAGGCCTGAACACTAGGCACTAGTTGGGTCTTTTAAGATGGCACCTGCTCCAGGGCGGCGCCATAGTCGCTGTATTTCTGCTGGGGCTACACCTGGGGCTAATTTCTGTCATCAGCTTTATTGCTGACCTTCAGATGCTGTGGACAATTGTGACCATAGCATCTGAAGTGGCTTTCAGGGGAACCATTGGTTCCTTGTGGTAGCCTCGGCTGCTCAGAAGGATTGAAGGTACCACAGCAATACATTCCTATGGAGCCCTGCCTGTGACAATATCACATACCACATACCAATGGAACTGCATAGCTGTCCACTACTGTGATTGGACTTCACATGCAACAGCCACTTCAAGGTAGCTATTTTTTCTTGTGTCAGTCTCTACAGTCATAGATTCACACTGGAGAAGACAGTTGGCAAAAAGAATCACAGAAGTTCTGCATTCAAGAACATTTACAGGAATCTAGACCAGTCTCTCTGAGTCCGGGACACCTGTTTGGCATGGCATGTGGAGTAAAAAAAAAAAAATGAACCTCAGGTGGCTTCAGTGACACAGTGTTACGTTGGTGAACAGTCCATTCGAGGCAGGAGCGGCTGTCGATCTACTCACCTTGTGTGTTTAGGACTTGTAATCAGTAAAACTTCTCTGTAGTATTGCAACGGTTAATCTTTTCTCTTGATATCTGTTCAGATGCTAAGGTACTGATTAACCCTCCTATTTATTCTGGGCTGTTTGTTTCACTATTTTGCCTGAGCTTTAAGTTCCTAGCTTGTTAGTGTTCCAGTGAAGGCATGCTTATCTGTCTGCCCCTGTACCATACCTTTGCCTGCTCATCGACTGTGATCATCTGCTGCCTGTTCTGACTATATTAAAAGACAAAACATGCAATGCGACAACTCACTGCAATGTAAAGTACAAAATTGCATAATAATTACAAGTGCTACACTATAAGTGAGAGATACTTGGCAAATCGTTTTGTACAAAATAATCTGAGCCCGTCTGCCGCCCGTCAAGGCGATCTCTGTTTAGACGGGTTCCTAACACTAAATTCTACCTGTTATGTGCCATGACGGCTACTATACACTTCAGGGAGTGTAGGTTCCACATGCATGCTGGGTCTGCTTCAATAACTGTCATTTTGGATGCCAAAATGGCCTCCACTGTATCAAATGAGTGCAGGTACCAACATGCATGCAGGCCCACTCCACAACACCCCTGGCGCCAAATGGCCACCAAAGACTGCAGTGAAGGTCCACAGACTATCTCACTCCTGGTGCCAAATGGCTTCAGTGAGTGAGGGGGAGCAGGCCTAACTATATACTCACACTAATTAAAATCAGCCTATAGGGCAGACAAGGTGGTCAGGAGTGCATGACTGAGGAGGCAGCCACACCTCCAGTACAAACTGCAAAGAAAGACAAAAAAAGGGGGTCAGTCAGCACATACCAAACCGCAAGAGCACAATGCTGTGGCAGGGAACAACATTAAAAGACGAAACATGCAATGCGACAACTCACTGCAATGTAAAGTACAAAATTGCATAATAATTACAAGTGCTACACTATAAGTGAGAGATACTTGGCAAATCGTTTTGTACAAAATAATTTGAGCCCGTCTGCCGCACTTCAAGGCGATCTCTGCTTAGACGGGTTCCTAACACTAAATTCTACCTGTTAAGTGCCATGGCGGCTACTATACACTTCAGGGAGTGTAGGTTCCACATGCATGCTGGGTCTGCTTCAATAACTGTCATTTTGGGTGCCAAAACGGCCTCCACTATATCAAATGAGTGCAGGTACCAACATGCATGCAGGCCCACTCCACAACTCCCCCGGCGCCAAATGGCCACCAAAGACTGTTCTGACTATAGGCTGACTACCGTACTGAACCATTGCTGCTTTCCCTGACTTTCGACCAGTTTCATGGGTATGCATAAACTCTGGCTTCCCTGACCTCAACCTAATTCTTGACTATGAGTGTTACCTGTCTCCTCCTTGCTTTGCACCGGTGTCTCTGACCCCTGTAGGTCAGCTTCCAACTACACAGGGACTATTCCAGGAGGTAGCAGCCTGGTTGGTCCCCAGCAGCAAAGACCGGATCCCTGTACAGGGTTTAAAGGGTAAAAACCAGAGGATTATCAGGATAACAAAATTACTGGTGACCACTGTTGTAACAGCGGCTGCTATGCGCTGCTGTTCCCCTGCTTACCGCTGTGTGTTCAGCAGTGATCTGCTGCCGGGGTTTCCTTTCAGCTCTGGCCACAGCATGCTTGCTGCTTGTCTCATGTAGTATTTCCTTAAGGGCCGGCGAGCATCACTTCCTGTGTTTTATGGGTTGGATCATGTGACCTCGCAAACCAATCCTAGCCATACTGCAAATATATAAGTGTCCCCCTTTCCAAATGCCTCAGTGTCAAGGTCCTTGTGTCCTGCTAAGGTTCCTGATATCCGATGTTCCTGACTCGTACTTGTGTTCCTGGACTCTGCTACCTGTTTGATCCCTGTCTGCTTGCCTTGACTCTCCTGTTGCCAACCCAGATTGTCTGACCTGTACCTGTGCCACCTGCCCCTCTCCTGTTGCCAACCCAGATTGTCTGACCTGTACCTGTGCCACCTGCCCTGACCTATTGCCTGTCTGACTTCGTCTTTGCCTCATCCTTCGGTCCTGCACTGTTTCTTCTGGTAACGACTCAGCCTGCTGACTACGCCTGTACCTCTGGTACCTTTTTCAGGTACCTCCTGGTCCGCCTGGACCAGCTGCCTCGTGTGCCTATCCTGCTCAAGAGGTAGCGACCTGTTGTTCCCCTCAGGAAAGTCTATCCCCACCATCAGGGGTACTGTGAAGATCGAGGGGTTCACTTAGTTAATGCCCTTAGAGGAAGTAGGACACGTGGCACAGTGGGTTCTAACCCGCTGGTTCGTGAGAACAGTCTATCTGCCTTCCCACCAACTGACTGCAGTATGCTTGTATGATAGGGGGGAGAGTAATATTGCATATAATAACTTCAGTGACCTGAATGTTTTCCAGTGAAAATAAGTTTAGACGATATAAAAAACACGAATCCCTACTGAGCGCAAACATGAAGATCTCATCTCTTTGTCTTTTTCCAGGATCGCAGCATTAGCTCCTCTACATCGAAAGATGTAGCCTTTAGAAATCTCGTTGGGGCGATAGCAGCTGAAAGTAGAGCATGGCAGCAGGGTGAGGGGGGGAAAGGCAGCTTTAACCATTCAACTCATATCTCTGGATTGCCACAACATATCAACATGGGACAAATGTAGTTATATTCAGCAGCTCAGTGCACATCTTCGATGGCAGCTGCATTTATATGAAGGCATGTGTTGACAGATGCCCTTTACGTCTTTATGTTTAACTGTTGTGCTATCAAACCTTGAGGAAGATGATGAAGCTGTCGGAGTAGGTTCAACAAAGTTGAAGCTGGGATAATTCTCTTTGTAAGCTTGGTCACTGATACATCTAGCAAAATAAGAGAAAAGGGGAAAGAACACTTTATGTTCTCTTTTGTACCTGGAGCGCTTTGGTCTGCTCATTTTACCTGTATGCTATGTGGTAGTTTGGTCACAATTGGATTCATGACTTGAGCACAAGGTAACTCAGTCCTGGCAGATGGGGAGCTGATTTACACAGTCGTCAAACTTTGAGAGACTGTTGTGTATTAGCTCCCTGGGAATTGTGTATAGTGATGGACGAACATCAGCCAGGACGATTCTCGAAAATCGCATAGTTAAATTTTGTATAATGCGCATGTGCAAAAAGGGCGTGGCCTAGTCTAGCAACTGGTTAGAACTACCCGAAGTTTGATGCGATTGGAAAAGATGGTTAGAAGCAAATTTTGCGACAGTGAGGAAGAACTCCTGATCACTGTAAGTAATTTAACATTACAGCAGTGTATTTGATTACATTTCATATGGCAGGACTCCATCAGTTGTTAGTTGAAACTGGTATATCACCCTCAAGCAGTAATTTTGTGGATGCAGGTATATGGAAAACCTCTACCACTATTTTGTGGAAGCTGATATATGGCAGGCCTCAATCAGTTGTTAGTTGAGGCAGGTATATCAAAACCCGCAATCTGTATTTTGTGGATGCAGGTATATGGAAAACCTCTACCACTATTTTGTGGAAGCAGATATATGGCAGGACTCAATCAGTTGTTAGTTGAAGCTGGTATATCACCCTCAAGCATTCATTTTGTGGACACAGGTATATGGAAAACCTCTATCACTATTTTGTGGAAGCAGATATATGAAAGGCCTCAATCAGTTGTTAGTTGAAGCTGGTATATCACCCTCAAGCAGTACTTTTGTGGACGCAGGTATATGGAAAACCTCTATCACTATTTTGTTGAAGCTGATATATGGCAGGTCACAATCAGTTGTTAGTTGAAGCTGGTATATCTCCCTCAGGCAGTAATTTTGTGTATATGGAAACCCTCAATCACTATTTTGTGGAAGCTGATAGATCGCAGTCCTCAATCATTATTTTCTGGAAGCATACAAATGCACTATAATATACTTTCTATGTTAGAAAGTATATTATTAGTATATTACACCCCTCTGTGTATCACACCTATCGATAGCACAACATTACCAGTCCTTAAAAGGACTTTTGTGGCCCTATTAGCTAGCGTTTGGTGTCCCTAAGTTCATAACAGTCTGTCCCTGCTCCAAAATGCAACCTCTCCCTACACTGGCAAAACACATAATGTAAAATGGCTGCCAGATCGGGTTCTGTTATAGGGTTGGGGGTGTAGCCATGTGCTAAAATGTCTCAATTGACTGTCCTGTCCCACCTGATGGATGTGTCATGGGTCAAAGTTTGGTGCAATGCAAAAGAATATGGGGGATGCGAATATCACCATATGTTCGCATGTTCAGCGAATCGCGAACGTGCAAAGTTTGCCATGAAACGACCACAGGGCAAACCGCAAGGCCATCTCTAATCATGTACAGTATCTGGCGAAGTCAGACATGTCTGATCTCCCATTCATTGTTTGCATTGTAAAAAGGCAGCATCCCACGTTTTGAAAAAATGAAGCTTTTAATCCAAAGTAAGGAAAGATACAAGCAGCCCAGAAATGCGACGTTTCGGCTATCCTTAGCCTTGAGGAAGGAATGTATATGACTTCAAAGCCCAGAATGAGGGGGGGATTTAAATTTATGAAACAAAAGTTATACTAAATATTTTCCCATAAAACTGTATAGCAGTCTGCTCAGCTGCCTCTGCTTTATAACAGCTGCCTGTACCTTACATTGCATTTTCACAGTGACAGTTTCCCTTTAAACTGTGGTGCCCATAGGACGTGTAAGTTCTCTGGTGTATAAAGATGTTACAAAGGAGTAGGACAAAATTATTTAGCATAAGTGCTAAGCCGTGGTTTACTCTCTGGAGGATCTGCTGGATTGATGATGGAAGCAGTGGCGTATATAGAGAAGCAAGGGCCCTATAGCAGGGTCAAACCAGGCCCCCCACACAGGACAGAAGAGTTTCCGCCTAAAGCCTTTTCAATGACTGTTGGGGCATTTTTCCACTGCCTCATTTGCTAAATGTTGTTCCTTTAGAGGGTAGAGTCCTGACCAAGTTTTCACCTCCTCTAGAAGAGGGGATGATCCCAACTGGGCCCCCTCCTGCCCTGGGCCCCATAGCAGTCGCATGGTCTGCCGCTATGGTAGCTATGCCCCTGGTTGAAGTTACCTTGTCACTGGTAAGGGATAGCATATGTTGTTGTCTGGGTACATTCATGTGGTGATAGTAATGTAAAGCGCTGTGGAATATGTCAGTGAGTATAAAATAATAAATTGAAATATGTGGCACATTGTGGCATGCATGTACAACTTGGAAGTTTTTGGTTTTAGATCAACGTGGCTAGTAGAAGGTATAGGTAACGATTGCTTTAGCATGAAATTAGTAGTACCATCAGCAGGGTCTTCAACTTCTCCTGGGATGAAGCATTCCAGAATAGTATCTTGGGATATTCATTCACTTTTCCATTTGGAGAATTTCTGGGCTTTCATTTGAGCTTCTTCCTGTGCCATTTTTGCCCTTGCCTCTGCTTCTTCCTGTGCCATTTTTGCCCTTGCTTCTGCTTCTTCCTGTGCCATTTTTGCCCTTGCCTCTGCTTCTTCCTGTGCAATCTATGACATTTTTGCCCTTGCCTCTGCTTCTTCCTGTGCCATTTTTTCCCTTACCTCTGCTTCTTCCTGTGCATGATCATTGTCAGAGTTACCCAGGAATGTCATATACTTTGTGGACAGTCGCTGATCATAGGTGGCAGATTGACAAGGTTTCCTTTGACTATTCTGCCACGTCTCTAAGGCTACTTTCACACTTGCGCTGGGTGCGGATCCATCTGGTATCTGCACAGACGGATCCGCACCTATAAATGAAAACGATGGTATTCGTTCAGTGCGGATCTGTCTGCTTTTTCAGATCTGAGTTTTCACGATTGTGAAAACTCAGATCCGACAGTATATTCTAACACAGAGGTGTTCCCATGGTGATAGGGATGCTTCAAGTTAGAATATACTAAGAACTGTGTACATAACTGCCCCCTGCTGCCTGGCACCACCCGATCTCTTACAGGAGGCTGTGATCCTGCACAATTAACCCTGCCGCACCTGAGGGGTTAATTGTGCGGATCTCAGCCCCCTGATCGGGTGCTGCCAGGTTACCATGGCAGCCAGGACGCTACTGCAGTCCTGGCTGCCATGGTTACTTAGCTTATACTTACCTGCGCTGTCTGTGGCCGGCCGGCGCTCCTCCTACTGGGAAGTGACAGGTCTGTGCGACAGGTAAGTATAAGCTAAGTAACCATGGCAACCAGTAGCGTCCTGGCTGCCATGGTAACCGATCGGAGCACCAGCGATTAAACTGGGACTCCGATTGGAAATGCCGCTCCGCTGCCACCAATGATGGGGGGAGGTGGGTTGTTAGCCTGTGGCCACTGCCACCAATGCTTTTAATACTGGGGAGGGAGGGGGGGCGCACTGGCCACCAATGCTTTTAATACTGGGGAGGGAGGAGGGGGGGCTGCACTCACCACCAATGCTTTTAATACTGGGGAGGGAGGGGGGCCGCACTGGCCACCAATGCTTTTAATACTGGGGAGGGAGGGGGGTCTGGCCCCTGCTGCCTGGCAGAACCCGATCAGGGGGCTGAGATCCGCACAATTAACCCCTCACGTGCGGCACCTGAGGGGTTAATTGTGCGGCTCACAGCCCCCTGTAAGAGAGCAGGTGCTGCCAGGCAGAAGGGGGTAGTTATGTACACAGTTCTTAGTATATTTTAACTTGAAGCGTCCCCATCACTATGGGAACGCCTCTGTGTTAAAATATACTGTCGGATCTGAGTTTTCACGATCTAACTCAATTCCGATGGTATATTCTAACATAGAGGCGTTCGCATGGTGATGGGGACACTTCAAGTTAAAATATACTATCGGATTGGAGAAAACTCTGATTCGATGGTATATTAATAGGCACTCCTGACTTTACATTGAAAGTCAATGGGGGACGGATCCATTTGCAATTGCACCATATTGTGTCAACGTCAAACGGATCCGTCCCTATTAACTTGCATTGTAAGGCAGGACGGATCCGTTTGGCTCCTCACGGCCAGGCAGACACCAAAACGCTGCAAGCAGCATTTTGGTGTCCGCCTCCAGAGCTTAATGGAGGCGGAACGGAGCCAAACTGATGCATTCTGAACGGATCCTTATCCATTCAGAATGCATTGGGGATGAACAGATCCGTTCGGGGCCGCTTGTGAGAGCCCTCAAACAGATCTCACAAGTGGGACCCCAAACGCAAGTGTGAAAGTAGCCTCTGCCTAAAACATAACTATAGACACCCAATCAAACCCAGTCCCCTTAATACCCCCACATAGTAGTTATTCCCCATTATGCAACTACACAGTAGTTATGCCCACATTGTGCCCCATCAGTAGTAGAGCCCACCCTGTGCCCTTTCACAGTAGAAATGCCCCAATCGTGCCCCTCACAGTAGCAATGCCTACCGTGTGCCCCCTCAGAGTAGTTATACACACATTGTGACCCCTTCACAGTAGTAATGCCCACATGTGCCTATTTCACAGAAGTCATGCCCACAGTGTGCCCTGCGCAGTAGCGATGTCTACATTGTGCCCCCCCACAGTAGATATGCACGCATGTTCCCCTTCCACAGTAATGTCCATATGTGCGCCCTTCACAGTAGAGATACTCAGATATGTGCCTCTTCACAGTAGTTACACCCAGATATGTGCCCCTTCACAGTAGCAATGCCCACATTGTGCCCCCTCACAGTAGTTATGTCCACATGTGCGCCCTTCACAGTAGTTATGCCCACATGGACCCTGTTACAGTACTTATGCCCACATGTATCCCCTCACAGTAGTTATGCCCAGATATGTGCCTCCTTCACAGGAAGAAAAAAAAACTGCAAAAACTCATCTAGTTCCTCTGATGATCCTCACAGCTGACTGCCCTCCTCAGCAGCAGCAGGCAGGATATTGTTACACATGGTGCGTCTAGGCTGTGTAGGAGGAGCAGAGGCTGATTCCTGGGCCTGCACCACTCCTCCTACACACCCCAGCAGAGGGATGTCTAACTGCATCCTGCTGGGGAGTGCTGGCAGCTGAATAGGGAAGCGGGGAGCGGTTGGCTCCCTGCTTCCCTATTACAGGCAACAGTCTCTGCGTTCAATGGGACAACACAAACCCCTTTAAAGCTAGCCGTTCATCTAGGGACAGCGTATATATCTAAATACTTCGGTCAAGGCAGAGTAGCTTGTTGTTGCCCCATCCCCAGCACCCAGCATCTGAGACACATGCCTTGCCAGCCCCCATTTACACCTCTTCTCATGATCACCTTTTTATTGTTATTTGAAGCTCTCTTCAAGTTTAGTTTGCTAGACTGGTTCTTAAGCCATAATATATACAATGTCTGTTATAAAGTGTGGTAGAGCTTCATAGCCCACAAAACTCTGGGGCCAGCTGGCATTAAATATCTTTTGGTTTAAAAGACATTTACATTCAATACAGGCCTTTTAAATTCTTTATTGCATAGCATTAAAGGGAAATTGTTTCCTATATTCTTTATCTATGTGCATTTATGGAATGAAATCAGTCACATGACCAAGGTTCACAGTTACCTTCGCATAGAAACCAAGCATGTTGGTTAGGCAGTTATTCACTCATACTGTATATACTTTTGCAGCTCATTTCTTAGAATGCCGGTGTATAAAGGCTGTCTTAGGCCGAATGCACACGGCCGTTTTTCACGGCCGTGAGCGGTCCGTGGAACCGCGGCCTGGATTCCTGCTGAGAGCAGGAGTGCACGGCGTCATTGGTTGCTATGACGCCGTTCACTCCCTGCTGCTGCCACAGTAATACACTGGTATAGATCATACCAGTGTATTACTGTATTGCGGCGGCAGCAGGGAGCGCACGGCTCTCAGCAGGAATCCAGGCCGTGGTTCCACGGACTGCTCACGGCCGTGAAAAACGGCTGTGTGCATTCAGCCTTACCCAGAGACTTTATCGATATTTAATTTGCTCAGACACAGCTGGACTTCTTCTTGTGGACCTTTATTATCTACCACTGGCAGCTCATTGTTGAACACAGATGAAAAGTATATGTTTAAAGTGGTTGTCCAGCTTTGAGGACTTTTTTTTTTTTACCAGATCCCTTTTGTACATGTTGAAGAACTAAAACTCACCTGCTTTCCGCCACTCAGTTCTGATTCCCTTCAGTGGTCTGCCCGTCTTCGTCTATTAAATCTTTGGACAGACAGGATCACGTGCGCAGCTGCAGCCAATTATTGGCCTCAGTGGTGATGTGTCCCCAAGTGGCATGTGACTCAACAGTGACGTGCCTCTTGGGGACCCATCACCATTGAGATCAGTCCTTCGCTGCAGGGGTGCATGTGACCATGTCTGAGTGGAAGTTGACAGACGGTAACTGGAAGACCGCTGAAGGGAACCAGATAGCTGAAGTATGAGTTGTTCAACAGGTATAACACTGTACAGGGTGTAGCTGGCCAGCTATGACCTGTCCTAGGTTGCAAACATAGCTTATATGTTTATACAGCTAGACCTGCCAAAGCCCTTAATACAGTTCCTATGTTTGTGTGTTAAAGACAAAAGCAGAGTTATTTACAGTGACTTCATGTTTGGATGTATATAACTCTTATATATATTGTGTTCACAGAAGCAGAAAAGATAATATGCCTTTATGATTTATTATATGGACGTGAGGTAAGCTCAATGAAACAGCAGAAACAACAGAAAGCATAGAGTTAAACTGTTGTTGCTGGGCAGGAGTCTAGACCAATCACAGCCAGCCTCACACACAGCAGGAGTCTTGGCCAATCACAGCCAGCCTCACACACAGCCTGTGTGGGAAATTCCCTAGCATGAGTTGTTAGAAATTATTATTCACCAGAGAGAGAAGCTGAACAGACATTCATTCCACTAAGAGCTGTGTTTTATGGGAGCAGAGAGGCCAAAATAGGTACCGTATTTAAAACAGTTATATAATGTTCCTACTGTTAATATAGTTATTAGAACTGTATACTAAACCAGTTATATATGTGTTTACTTACAGTTCCACCAATTGCAAATTCAGTTGCAAACTACAAAGTTCACAATCCAAATTCCATATTGCAATCCAAGTTGCATACAACCATACCAGATCATACTCAACCAATCTGCAAATAGTTACTGCTAACTGCATATTGCAAATTGCGACCAAATTCAGCAAGTGAACTATTAGTTAGACCTCAGATAAAACTCTCAGAGAGATCATAAAGTACTTAAATCACTTAACCACTTCAACCCCGCTAGCTGAAACCCCCTTAATGACCAGGCCACTTTTTACACTTCTGCACTACACTACTTTCACCGTTTATGGCTCGGTCATGCAACTTACCACCCAAATAAATTTTACCTCCTTTTCTTCTCACTAATAGAGCTTTCATTTGGTGGTATTTCATTGCTGCTGACATTTTTACTTTTTTTGTTATTAATCAAAATTTAACGATTTTTTTGCAAAAAAATGTCATTTTTCACTTTCAGCTGTAAAATTTTGCAAAAAAAAACGACATCCATATATAATTTTTTTGCTAAATTTATTGTTCTACATGTCTTTGATAAAAAAAAATGTTTGGGCACAAAATAAATGGTTTGGGTAAAAGTTATAGCGTTTACAAACTATGGTACAAAAATGTGAATTTCCGCTTTTTGAAGCAGCTCTGACTTTCTGAGCACCTGTCATGTTTCCTGAGGCTCTACAATGCGCAGACAGTACAAACACCCCACAAATGACCCCATTTCGGAAAGTAGACACCCTGAGGTATTTGCTGATGGGCATAGTGAGTTCATAGAACTTTTTATTTTTTGTCACAAGTTAGCGGAAAATGATGATTTTTTTTTTCTTACAAAGTCTCATATTCCACTAACTTGCGACAAAAAATAAAAAATTCTAGGAACTTGCCATGCCCCTCACGGAATACCTTGGGGTGTCTTCTTTCCAAAATGGGGTCACTTGTGGCGTAGTTATACTGCCCTGGCAATTTAGGGGCCCAAATGCGTGAGAAGAAGTTTGCAATCAAAATCTGTAAAAAATGACCGGTGAAATCCGAAAGGTGCACTTTGGAATGTGGGTCCCTTTGCCCACCTAGGCTGCAAAAAAGTGTCACACATCTGGTATCGCCGTACTCAGGAGAAGTTGGGGAATGTGTTTTGGGGTGTCATTTTACATATACCCATGCTGGGTGAGAGAAATATCTTGGCAAAAGACAACTTTTCCAATTTTTTTTATACAAAGTTGGCATTTGAGCAAGATATTTCTCTCACCCAGCATGGGTATATGTAAAATGACACCCCAAAACACATTCCCCAACTTCTCCTGAGTACGGCGATACCAGATGTGTGACGCTATTTTGCAGCCAAGGTGGGCAAAGGGGCACATATTCCAAAGAGCACCTTTCGGATTTCACAGGCCATTTTTTACACATTTTGATTGCAAAGTACTTCTCACACATTTGGGCCCCTAAATTGCCAGGGCAGTATAACTATGCCACAAGTGACCCCATTTTGGAAAGAAGACACCCCAAGGTATTCCGTGAGGGGCATGGCGAGTTCCTAGAATTTTTTATTTTTTGTCACGAGTTAGTGGAATATGAGACTTTGTAAGAAAAAAATAAATAAATAAAAAAATCATCATTTTCCGCTAACTTGTGACAGAAAATAAAAAATTCTAGGAACTCGCCATGCCCCTCACGGAATACCTTGGGGTGTCTTCTTTCCAAAATGGGGTCACTTGTGGGGTAGTTAAACTGCCCTGGTATTCTAGGGGCCCTAATGTGTGGTAAGTAGTTTGAAATCAAAATGTGTAAAAAATGACCTGTGAAATCCTAAAGGTGCTCTTTGGAATGTGTGCCCCTTTGCCCACCTAGGCGGCAAAAAAGTGTCACACATCTGGTATCGCCGTACTCAGGAGAAGTTGGGGAATGTGTTTTGGGGTGTCATTTTACATATACCCATGCTAGGTGAGAGAAATATCTTGGCAAAAGACAACTTTTCCCATTTTTTTAATACAAAGTTGGCATTTGACCAAGATATTTCTTTCACCCAGCATGGGTATATGTAAAATGACACCCCAAAACACATTGCCCAACTTCTCCTGAGTACGGCGATACCAGATGTGTGACACTTTTTTGCAGCCTAGATGCGCAAAGCGGCCCAAATTCCTTTTAGGAGGGCATTTTTAGACATTTGGATCCCAGACTTCTTCTCACGCTTTCGGGTCCCTAAAAAGCTAGGGCAGTATAAATACCCCACATGTGACCCCATTTTGGAAAGAAGACACCCCAAGGTATTCAATGAGGGGCATGGCGAGTTCATAGAATTTTTTTTTTTTGGCACAAGTTAGCGGAAATTGATTTTTTTTTGTATTTTCTCACAAAGTCTCCCTTTCCGCTAACTTGGGACAAAAATTTCAATCTTTCATGGACTCAATATGCCCCTCAGCGAATACCTTGGGGTGTCTTCTTTCCGAAATGGGGTCACATGTGGGGTATTTATACTGCCCTGGCTTTTTAGGGGCCCTAAAGCGTGAGAAGAAGTCTGGAATATAAATGTCTAAAAAATTTTACGCATTTGGATTCCGTGAGGGGTATGGTGAGTTCATGTGAGATTTTATTTTTTGACACAAGTTAGTGGAATATGAGACTTTGTAAGAAAAAAAAAAAAAAAAAAAAAAAAAATTTCTGCTAACTTGGGCCAAAAAAAATGTCTGAATGGAGCCTTACAGGGGGTGATCAGGGAGTCTATATGGACTCCCATACGGACGTCTGAATGGAGCCTTACAGGGGGGTGATCAATGACAGGGGGTGATCAGGGAGTGTATATGAGGTGATCACCCCCCTGTCATTGATCACCCCCCTGTAAGGCTCCATTCAGACGTCTGTATGATTTTTACGGATCCACGGATACATGGATTGGATCCGCAAAACGCATACGGACGTCTGAATGGAGCCTTACAGGGGGGTGATCAATGACAGGGGGTGATCAGGGAGTGTATATGAGGTGATCACCCCCCTGTCATTGATCACCCCCCTGTAAGGCTCCATTCAGACGTCTGTATGATTTTTACGGATCCACGGATACATGGATTGGATCCGCAAAACGCATACGGACGTCTGAATGGAGCCTTACAGGGGGGTGATCAATGACAGGGGGGTGATCAATGACAGGGGGTGATCAGGGAATCTATATGGGTGATCACCCGCCTGTCATTGATCACCCCCCTGTAAGGCTGCATTCAGACGTCCGTATGTGTTTTGCGGATCTGATCCATGTATCCGTGGATCCGTAAAAATCATATGGACGTCTGAATGGAGCCTTACAGGGGGGTGATCAATGACAGGGGGGTGATCAATGACAGGGGGTGATCAGGGAATCTATATGGGTGATCACCCGCCTGTCATTGATCACCCCCCTGTAAGGCTGCATTCAGACGTCCGTATGCGTTTTGCGGATCTGATCCATGTATCCGTGGATCCGTAAAAATCATATGGACGTCTGAATGGAGCCTTACAGGGGGGTGATCAATGACAGGGGGGTGATCAATGACAGGGGGTGATCAGGGAGTGTATATGAGGTGATCACCCCCCTGTCATTGATCACCCCCCTGTAAGGCTGCATTCAGAAGTCCGTATGCGTTTTGCAGATCCGATCCATGTATCCGTGGATCCGTAAAAATCATACGGACGTCTGAATGGAGCCTTACAGGGGGGTGATCAATGACAGGGGGGTGATCAATGACAGGGGGTGATCAGGGAGTGTATATGAGGTAATCACGCCCCTGTCATTGATCACCCCCTTGTAAGGCTGCATTCAGACGTCCATATGCGTTTTGCGGATCCGATCCATGTATCCGTGGATCCGTAAAAATCATACGGACGTCTGAATGGAGCCTTACAGGGGGGTGATCAATGACAGGGGGGTGATCAATGACAGGGGGTGATCAGGGAGTGTATATGAGGTGATCACCCCCCTGTCATTGATCATTCCCCTGTAAGGCTGCATTCAGACGTCCGTATGCGTTTTGCGGATCTGATCCATGTATCCGTGGATCCGTAAAATTCATACGGACGTCTGAATGAAGCCTTACAGGGGGGTGATCAATGACAGGGGGGTGATCAATGACAGGGGGTGATCAGGGAATCTATATGGGTGATCACCCGCCTGTCATTGATCATCCCCCTGTAAGGCTCCATTCAGACGTCCGTATGTGTTTTGCGGATCCGATCCATGTATCCGTGGATCCGTAAAAATCATACGGACGTCTGAACGGAGCCTGACAGGGGGGTGATCAATGACAGGGGGGTGATCAATGACAGGGGGGTGATCAGGGAGTCTATATGGGGTGATCATGGGTGATCAGGGGTTCATAAGGGGTTAATAAGTGACAGGGGGGGGTGTAGTGTAGTGTTGTGTTTTGTGGTACTTTACACATCTACCTGTGTCCTCTGGTGGTCGATCCAAACAAAAGGGACCACCAGAGGACCAGGTAGCAGGTATATTAGACGCTGTTATCAAAACAGCGTCTAATATACCTGTTAGGGGTTAAAAAAATCACATCTCCAGCCTGCCAGCAACGATCGCCGCTGGCAGGCTGGAGAGCCGCTCTCTTACCTTCCGTTCCTGTGAGCGCGCCCGCCTGCGTGCGCGCGTTCACAGGAAATCTCGGGTATCGCGGGAGGACGCGTATATGCGTCCATCCAGAAGAGCAGGGCCGCCGGCAGGACGCAATCCTGCGTACGGCGGTCCTGTAGCGGTTAAAGTGAGAGTACAGATACTCAAGAGAGAAATATATCCACCATTTTATGTTGAATGACAAGATTGAACAGTTGAACCACCATCTTATGCATACCGCCATTTTGTGATATCGTTTCAACACGTGTTAATGTACATGGACTATCTGCTGCGGAGGCGGCAGTGTTATAAATGAAGAAAAGTAGAAGTTAATAATGAAGTTATTTCAAGCATTTGGTGTGCTTTTTAAACCTGCTCTTTCCATAGAACGGCGCTAGTGGAATTACAGAGTAGTAGACAGTCTGGTTAGACTAAAAGTCAGAGATACCAAAATTCTTCTAATACCACAGCGCAAAAGGCACTTCATAGTGCTGCGCCTGCCACAGTGGAACTATTACCTTAGAGAGCAAAGCGATAGCGCTCCTCAACTTGCACAGAAAAGAGCGCATTAGAGCAGCGGAGCACCAGCATATACCGCTGCGCAGCAACTGATCCCTGAGTGAGCAAGCAAAGACACCTCAGCAGAGCTACCATAAAGGCCATAGAATGTGTTCATTAGTCAAACTGCAGCTGACTCTTAAAGTGGCAGAACTGCAAAGGAAAAATAGTCAGAGAAAGAGCGCCAACCCTCCTGCGATCCCAAAGTCCAGAACTAGAGTGCCTGCACCGCTATCCACAAAGAGGCCACGGACTGCAGCCAACTAGTTTCCACCGCTAGGCCCAAAGCCTGCAGCAGCGTCTCCAAGCCAGCACATCGCACGTGTTATGTACATGGACTATCTGCTGCGGAGGCGGCAGTGTTATATATGAAGAAAAGTTGAAGTTAATAAAGAAGTTATTTCAAGCATTTGGTGTGCTCTTAACCCTACTGTTTCCATATAACGGCGCTAGAGGAATTACAGCGTAATAGACAGTCTGGTTAGACTAAAAGTCATAGATACCAAAATTCTTCTAACACCACAGCGCAAAAGGCACTTCATAGTGCTGCGCCTGCCACACAGGGGTGTGTTAAAAAAAAAAAAAGCCACAAGGCTTAAGCTATTCAACTTGGCAACCTTACCTGTTATGCAAGTGGATATTATTTAAATCTACAATTCCTGAGAAACGTGCAGTCCATAGGTTTGGCTGTTTCTATATTTGTTTTACATGTGAGATTCTAACAAAAATACCTTCTTAGGAATTTTGTCATGACGGTACAATAAAGTATTTTTTTTCTGTGCTGGATCACCAAATTATGTAAAAAAAAAATTGAAAATGGGCAGCACACTGAAATGAAAAAGGTTCTAAAGGCTCATGCATGCGGCCATATGTTTGGACCGCATCTGATCCGCATTTTTGCTGATCGGATGCAGATCCATTCATTTCAATGGGGCTGCAAAAGATGCATACAGCACACTGTAAGATGTCCGCATCCACATGTCCGTTTCGTGGCCTCGCAAAAAAATAGAACATGTCATATTTTTTCCATCTTGTGGACAAGAATAGGACATTTCTACTAAAATGAAAAAGAAAATGGCAGAATGCACATAGCCGAGATCCATGTTTTGCAATCTGTAATTTGCGGACTGCAAAACACTTTTGGCCGTGTGTAGGAGCCCTAATGCTGAGCTGAAAAGTTGAAGCTATTTTTGAGTGAATAAAATAAATTTATTTTTGGAGTATGCTGCCCATTTTCATCTTTTTGTCTATCTGGACTCTTTAGTCAAGGTTCCTAAGATGTGCATTCCATTTAGCTTTTTGATCTTTTTTACCTTGTGCTGCTAATTTTTTGTGTTTTCAAGTGATGTAAAAGCGCCTGTTATGTTTAACATCGTGTTTAAGCTGCAGAAAGCATGTTGTAGATCAAGAGGAGCGGAGTAGATTGATATACCACTGTGTGAGAAAACATTCAGCGAAAATTGTATTTTATTCATTTATATTCCTGCACATTCTGGGCTTAGAAGTCAAGGAGACGGTCCTATCAGTGATTGACATTCTTCCCTCCCTTCCCTCCACTGTCAATCACTGATAGGACTGCCTCCTTAATTTCAAAGCCCTGAATACTGAATCTTTTCCCATAAAATTATTTGTTTCAATGTTGGCAGCCTATGTGTGAACTGAGCCATTGTGCTTGCATCTCTGCTCAGGTGTAGTACTGATTGGGGTAATCTATTCTGCTCTGTGAGTACGCACCTCATTGACTAATTAGTTATTGTATATATGCTATATATTCCATGTTCCTTTTTCGCCTCTTTGCCTGCTCTGTCTCCATAAAGCCTGCCAGTTTCTCTAGCTCAGTAAAGAGCTTTAATCAGTCTGTCTGTGTGCTGGCTTCTGCTCTCTTGCCCAGGTTCTGTTTGTCTGTGTGCCTAGTTTCCTGAAGTCTGTCTGCCTAGGTTTCTAACATCTTTCTGCTTGGGTTCCTGAATCCTGCCTGCCTGGGTTCCCGAAGTCTATAGGTCTGCTAGTGCTCCTAGTTCAGCTGCAAGCCTGTATTCTGATATTGCCTTGGAATTGTATGCACTCTGCCTGGCTGTCCTCTGCTTGGTCCTTTCTGTGTGCATTGACTGTTTCTCTGGCTCTTTGCACTGGTGTCTCTAACCTCTGTGGATCAGCTGCCAACTACACCAGGACAAATCCAAGAGGTAGCAGACTGGTGGCTTTCCTGCAGCGAAGACCAGATCCCTGTATAGGGGTTAAAGGGTGAAAACCAGAGGGCTGCTAGGACAGCGCCCCTTAGAATTAGCCCAAAATTGGTGTGATGCACTCTACAGATTGGAGCAGATTGCTGGGTGGGAATCCAAAAGGTCACAAGTTTTTGAAGCCACGTGGTCCCCATGGAAAAAGTATACTGGTTTCTCGTCCTAATAATAGGCAGAGCTATACAGCATTCATGTCTGGGTTGTAGGATTAACCCCCTCCCCTTCCCCCCCCCCAACTATTCTTGACCTTCATCCGTCTTATTTTCTTTCTTTCCTCCTCCCCTTTCCCCTATATTGATGGTACTTAAATATGTTTTTATTTTTGGCTGTATGGCAAGTACCCCAGTATGGGGCAGATGTATCTTTTGTATTTTCTGCTCATGATTCAGAATAAAATTATTTCAAAACTAAAAAAAAAAAAGAATTAGCCCAAAATTGGTCCGGTTGGTTGACATAGTGGATCGACAACTTTGGTTCATAACAGTTGCACAGATCCTGTTCGTAACACTATATATCAATCTGCTCAGCTCCTTCAGCTCTATAACAAGCTGCCTGCAGATTACTTTGCTTTTTCATGGTGACAGATTGTCTTTAAACCTGTTTGTCACAAAGGCTATGTCTTGGAGTATCCATTAGCTGACTTTACCAAAGAGGTCCTAAAAGTAAGAACTATTGACTTGAACACAGCAAGAAACAAGAGAAACAATTCTTGTATGATCTCCTTGTTGAATTCAAACGATTCTTTTTGCAGTTGAAAAAATTTGGACTCCCTAAAAATTAAAATGGAAAATAAGCCAAAATTAGAATAGGGTGCAACATTGGTATACGTGGCTCATCCTCATTATATGCACCCTCATATGCACCCTGAACATAGTCTTTCTGCACATAGGAGGACAATAAGATAGCTAGATATGCAAAAGATAGATGGACGAACAGATGGGTAGATATGAGACAGATTTTGTATTTGGAGCATTCACATTATTGACTGTAAAAGAATACAAATATCTTAAGTCTAAGTAGAACAATACATTTTATTTTTCTCTCTACTTTCACAATACCCCAATGTATATTCACCTCGGCCTGTTTTTATGATGGGCTTTGTAAGTATTTTGCCTTATAGTCTTGTTTTCATTACATTTTGTTTGTCTTTTCCACATTGCCTTTGATTTGCATTACTGTACATGACTTGAGATACTGTAAATAATTATCGTAAGGAAATTCTGCTTCTGAGGATGTCATTTATCTTTTAATTTTTTCCAGTGAAATTCATTGCAAGCGTGCAGTGCTGTTATATTTTATGTGTAATGGAGCTATATTAAACATAACTAACCCAGTTAACAACTTGTCCACATCTGCTAGAGCTTCGGGGAAGAAAATAAATAAAAAGATTGATTCGCTGCCAGTGATACATTATTTCATGTTTAAATAAATATTTGGATTTTCTTAGACTATAGATTTCAACTGTGTGATGGATTTAAAAAAATTTATTAAGTGTTTGTAACACTAGGATAATCGGAGTACAGTACGGAGGGATATGCAGAAGTCATAAATTGGCGGTTAGGGCTGTGAGGAAAAAAGGAGATTAGTGCAGAATAAATCCTCTGCTGAGTGTCAGCGGGTAAAACAAAGCTTAAGTTATTAACAAAAATTCTTTAGTCTGTTCATGGCCTTAACCTTAATTATATATAGTCTATTGTCACATTGGCTTCCATCCCAGTCCATTCATCTCCATTACTGATCCATCTTCTTCAGCTGATGTTTGCCGTTTCATTTATTTATTATGGTGACTCTTGAAGACTTGTAAGTGCTATATACTTTCACATATAACATTTGTAGTTTAAGTTAAAACTATAGACCTTCTATTTAAAGTTAGACTATCACTTGTAATTCACAACATTTATGTAATGGGGCGCCGAAGGCACACTCAGTCTCCCATCAGCCGCAGACCTGTTGCTTAGCTTCGGGAGCGAGGATCTGTGTTTGACCTCGTTCCCAGGGCGGCTTTGCTAGCTGGGAGGCTCCCTAGGTCTGCCTTGAGCGCCGAGCTGATCACTCGGTGCTCGACTGGTCGGTCTGTCGGTCATGTGACGCTGGGCCGCCCATACGCTGTGTTCAGGGCCGCCCATACGGCTCAGGCAGGAGAGCGTTAGGTCTCGGGCTACTTGAGAAACCTTGACGTGGTGCCCGGGCTTAGACATGTTCTACACCGTAGGACATGTTGACTAATCTCTCAATTTTAAAATCAGTTTGAGGGTTTAGTGAGACTGCAGAGTGCACCTGTATTTGTTATTGTTTTGTTATATTGTTATATTGATTATGACATACATACTTGTTACCTTGTGTGAGATGTCTATTGTGGTACTTGTGGTTCGCCACGGGCATCTTCCACCGTATGCATTTTGCTGGGGATCGCCATTAGCAACGGGCCACAAGTGCAGGATTTGCTCCCCTGTATATATGCACGACTGCATGTGGGTTTGAGCACCTCTTGCTAATGCCACCCTGTCTCTTTAGTTTGTATGACACCATATGGCTCAATCTTCAAGCGGATCCGTCCCCCATTGACTTTCAATGTAAAGTCTGAACGGATCCGCTCAGGCTACTTTCACACTTAGAAATTTTTCTAAGCTATAATGCAGACTGGATCCGTTCTGAACGGATGCAAACGTCTGCATTATAGGAGCGGATCCGTCAGACGGACCCGCTCTGAACGCGCTATTGTGAAAGTAGCCTTAGTGGTTCCTTCCCTTTAATTCCTTGTAATGTAGTTGGTTAGTGGTACCTGGTACCTGGTAGGAACTGTACATGGGTACTGCACACTGAAAACCTTTAGGAGGGTCCAAGAAGCTAGAAAGCTAGGCATGTAACAAAGAACTCCAGCTCCATTGAAAATATCATGTTGGTAAGATGTGTCTTATTACCAAATTTCTTATTATAATATGGTCATCTTCCAGATACCATGTAGGAACTGATCAATAGGGAGCATGCTCATTTGTTCACGGTTTGGGTGACTGCTCTTTCTTCACTAGGTATGGTATCTATGTATTTATCATAGTTTAGTAAACATTTTATGCACCTAGGACATGTCAAGCCTAACTTATTCCCAGATCTCAGAATTTCACAGTAATAGAAAGGAACGGCAGATATTGCAGATGCACTATAATCAGTGGAGACCTAACAGCCATCCTGCCGCATAACGGAAAAGCAGCATTTGTTCTTTGGACTATGAAATCACTGTGACATCACTATGTGCATTATCTTTGCAATATGATGGTGTCTATTACACCTCTGTTGTGACATCACTGTGGTTCTTAGTCATTAGCTGTGACATCATTCTTTTATTATCCTTGTTTTATGACTCATTACTCCTATACAGTGGCCTCATTGTGTGAAACAACCCTTTCAAAGTAAAGGAATACGATGTGCCACCAGTAAGAGGTGCAGGCCTCATAATACATTTGGTGCACATTCTGGCAATCCATATATAAAAAATGCTAATTTAAAGCTCTAAGCTATTGAGTCAAATTTTAATAAGATGTCCCTAATGCCCTTATAATAGTTTTTCTAATGCACTTTATTAATGGATTTTGTATTTTTATTACAGTTTCCCCTCAGCGGTGTACGGAGTATGGGCTGTAGACACTTTGTGAATGGGGCTGCAGCGCAGTGAGAGCAGAAAATGCGCTCCTGCCCAGTGCCCCCCGGAGGTTTACTAAGGCTGCTTTCACACTAGCGTTCGGGTGTCCGCTCGTGAGCTCCGTTTGAAGGGGCTCACGAGCGGACCCGAACGCAGCCGTCCAGCCCTGATGCAGTCTGAATGGAGCGGATCCGCTCAGACTGCATCAGTCTGGCGGCGTTCAGCCTCCGCTCCGCTCGCCTCCGCACGGACAGGCAGACAGCTGAACGCTGCTTGCAGCGTTCGGGTGTCCAGTCTGGCCTGTGCGGAGGCGTGCGGATCCGTCCAGACTTACAATGTAAGTCAATGGGGACGGATCCGTTTGAAGATGCCACAATATGGCTCAATCTTCAAGCGGATCCGTCCCCCATTGACTTTACATTGAAAGTCTGGACGGATCCGTCCGAGGCTATTTTCACACTTAGCTTTTTTTTGCCATTTTAATGCAGACGGATCCGTTCTGAACGGAGCCACCGTCTGCATTAATATGAGCGGATCCGTTCAGAACGGATCCGCCCGAACGCTAGTGTGAAAGTAGCCTAACTCCTGGCATAGCACAGGGGTACCCTATAACCATGTGCTATGCCAGTGCAGTACGCCGCCTTGCAGGGTATTGCGATGTGAGGTCACGGTTAATGGGCAAGCGAGGGTTACTCACAATTTGTAGGAAAACCCTGGGCAGGCGTACAGCAGTGATAGAGAGGCTGGCACAGGGGTCCTCTGGGGCACTCTCTGTATTTAGGGACCAGGCCTGATGGTGGATGAGGTGCCCTGGATGTTGCAGGTGTTTAATGTGCCTAGGGCAAGGTCCCTTTAAGATTTGTGATGCCAGGTATCTCTGTGGAGGGAAACACTGCGACGTTGTACAAGGTGGGAGGGGCGCTGGCCGTTGAAGTAGGCAGCCAAGCCCCTTCCACAAATACAGGCCAATGAATCGGCCTTACACATGTACAGCTGGTATAAGTTATACAACTTCTTGTGTATAGTGATATGGACCATGCTGGTGTAACCTGGGCAAGTGGGCATCTCCTGTATAATACAGGCGATACCTAGGTTATACCAACATGGTCCATATAACTACAAGATGTATAACTTGTACCAGCTATACATATATAATTGTGTACAGGAGATGAGATGCCCAGGTTATACCATCACAGCCCATATCACTATATACAATGAGTGGGCCATCATTCTAGTGCTAGCAGAGAGGAACAATGCGGCCGGTGTAGTGCTGCTGGGTGCATTCTAACTCTTATTGCTAATGCTGAGCTGACAGATTGGCTGACACTTCCTTATACATTTACCCTGAGCTGAAGGGAGAAGAAAAACACCACAAGTCATTAGAGACGCACTCTAGCCTCTAAGATGGTTGTGCCGCCTCTTGCATGTTACCTTGCACTGCTGCTGCATGCTCTGCTCAGTGCTCCTCTTCTAGTCGGAAAAAGGAGGAGGAGGCAGCATCGCGGCAGTATGGGGTAGGCGGCGCCCTGCTGAGCAGCACACAGAACATCCTGTAGGACGTAGGAGAAAAAGTGGGCACATTTTGCCAGCAGCCTGTTAGCGGACATTAAAAAAATATTCTCTCCTGTCTGTACGCACTGCTGCTGCGGCGCCATTCATAAAGTGTCTACAGCCCGTACTCTGTACACCACTGAGCAGTCAGCGGTGTACACAAATGTCAGTGAATGGTGTGCTTTAGGGAGGGGAAACTGTAATAAAAATGCAAAATCCATGAATAAAGTGTACTACAAAAACTATTATTAGGGCATTAGGAACATCTTATGAAAATTTTACTGAAAAGTTTAGTTACTCTTTAAGCCAGCTACAAGCTCACCGAACACACGAAGAGCGAGTAAATACTCCTTTGTCCACAGTTTGGATAATTTACGTAAGCATGTAAATGCTTGCAGTAACTGCTACAAGCTGCTCAGATGTTAAGCCGGGCCCAAGGAAAACATAGTTTTAGTTTGCAAATGAAAGCGTTTTATTCACAAAGAATGCCTGGAAGTTCCCTTTCAGATCTTATTTGCTGCAGATCTGGGCTATAGATTATGGCCTTGTGACCTTCTAATATATGGAACATATACAGTCCTGATGAAAAGTTTAAGACCATTTGAAAAATGGCAAAAAATCATATTTTACATTGTTGGATCTTAACAAGGTTCCAAGTAGAGCTTCAACATGCGACAAGAAGAAATGAGATTTCTTGAATGCTCAAAATATTTTTTGAGCATTCAATTAATTGAAAATAACGATTAAACTGAAACAGGCTGCTTTTCAGCTCATCAAAGGTTTAGGACCACATGCCTTTAAAAGGCCAAATCTGTGCAAAGATGTGGATTCATTGTCATTTTCTGTCAGGTAGTCACACATTGTGATGGCAAAGGCAAAAAAACTCTCCCTTTTTGAACGTGGTCGGGTTGTTGAACTGCATAAGCAGGGTCTCTCACAGCGCGCCATCGCTGCTTAGGTGGGACGCAGTAAGACAGTCATTTGGAATTTCTTAAATGATCCTGAGGGTTATGGAACAAAAAAAGTCAAGTGGAAGACTCAAAAAAATTTCATCAGCACTGAGCCGGAGGGTCCAATTGGCTGTCCGTCAAGACACTGGACGATCCTCGACCCAAATTAAGGCCCTTACTGGTGCTGACTGCAGCCCCATAACCATCAGACGGCATCTGAGACTGAAGGGCTTAAAAAAAAAAAACTTCTTCAAAGACCTCGTCTCCTTGAACGCCACAGAACTGCTCGTTTGGACTTTGCAAGAGAGCACCAAACATGGGACATTTAAAGGTGGAAGAAAGTTTTATTCTCTGATGAGAAAAAATATAACCTTGATGATCCTGATGGTTTCCAACGTTACTGGCATGACAAACAGATCCCGCCTGAGATGTTTTCTACGCGCCACAGTGGAGGGGGCACCATAATGGTCTGGGGTACTTTTTCCTTCAGTGGAACAATGGAGCTTCAGGAAGTGCAGGGGCATCAAACGGCCGCTGGCTATGTCCAGATGTTGCAGAGAGCATTCCTCATGACTGAGGGCCCTCGTCTGTGTGGTAACGACTGGGTTTTTCAACATTACAACGCTACAGTACACAATGCCTGCAGGACAGGGACTTTTTCCAGGAGAATAACATCACTCTTTTGGCCCATCCTGCGTGTTCCCCTGATCTAAATCCAATTGAGAACCTTTGGGGATGGATGGCAAGGGAAGTTTACAAAAATGGACAACAGTTCCAGACAGTAGATGGCCTTCGTGCGGCCGTCTTCACCACTTGGAGAAATGTTCCCACTCACCTCATGGAAACGCTTAAATCAAGCATGCCAAAACTAATTTTTGAAGTGATAAACAATAATGGCGGAGCTACTCATTACTGAGTTCATGTTTGGAAGTTGGATTTCTGGGGGGGGGGGGGGGGGGAGGGTGGGGAGGGGGAGGGGTTTAGTAGTTTTTTTGGAGGTATGGTCCTAAACTTTTGATCAGCTGAAAAACAGCCTGTTTCAGTTTATTCGTTGTTTTCATTAAATTGAATGCTCAAAAAATGTTTTGTCTCACTCCCATTTTTTCTTGTTGCATGTTGAAGCTCTACTTGGAACCTTGTTAAGATCCAGCCATGCTAAATATGATTTTTTGCCATTTTTCAAGTGGTCTTAAACTTTTGATCAGGACTGTATGTATATTTTAGGGCTATTGGACCGATACGGAAGAAATGCCACAAGATGAATGATTCTTGGGCTGGTTATTTCCTTCCTTTCCTCCATCCATGTGGTGACATTCAGAACCTCAGCAGTTTTACTAACCAACTCATGGAGCCAAATGTTGTGTGGGTAAAGTCCCTAATGAACCGTACAGGAAAGATAGCTGTGTGTGGTAAAAGTAAAAAGTATCTTATAAATAGACATCAATCTTTCCACATGTTTCTATATTCCTAATATATACTAGAGAAACATTCCCAAAAATTATTGGCAGCAAAACACCCCCAGCTGCTTCCTCCTCTGTGCAATTTCCATTCATTACCTAAATGCTCTACACTGTACAAACAGTCACAGTCTAGGATGATCAGATAGTGGACAGAGAGGCCGGGTTATGCTCTCATATTAAAATGTGTGGTTCTGTTGTTAGGAAACTTAATCTGTCAGTATATTCATGGAAGGGATTTTTTTTCAGTTGATTAATGGTTCATGCACACGGCTGTATTACCTCTCCGTGTTGTATGGAGTCATAATTAGACTAATATAGAGGTGCATAAGGCCCCCTGTACCCCTCGTTTGCCTCCAACTTCATACGGAGATGCAGATAGCAGTAAGCTAGCTATACACATTAGATGTATGTTGGCCGAACGATTTTGGTGGGGTCTTTAAACTCAAGTTGGATTTCAACTGCTTGGTCCTTTTGTTCCCTGGGAGTCTGGCAGCAGCTTCCTTCCCTTTTTCCTACTGATTCCACATCACATGCATGACAACTGTATTGAGATTTATCCTGTGTGTATTGCAGACTTTAGATGTCAAGATCAGTGATGTAATCCATACCAGGACCACTGTATCCATCCAACAGTAACTAAATTTGTGTGGAAAAAGGAAGCAGCAATAAAATACTCTGTATGACATGTCAATTCTATATGTATTTATACATATTCTGTACCTGTTATGATCTTCCAATCATCTTAAAGGCTATAAACACTTTGGGAGGGGGAGTCATTTTTTATGATTGCAGTTTACTCATTTTGGTCTAAAAAGATTTTTTGCAGTTGGTCTTTATTAAAACATTTCTGCAGTTTTTGTCATAAACTGTTCTATTTTAGCCTAGCTATGGGCATCTTTCTTTCACTTTCATTTTGAGTCGTCTTCTGACGGCTATGTGTTACAGCTCATAAACACTTATTTAAGCAATATTCTCATCAGTAAGATAAGAACTGGGCTACAATTAATGTTTATGAGGTGAGGAGATCCGAGATAAGAAGCCGTCAGCTGAGCTGCCTGACGGAACACAATATAAACACAGAGCCTGGTACTAGGGAATCTCAAGACTATACAGAGAAGGGAACTGAAATGTTCTTAAAAAATATTTTTAGTTCAGAATGAGTACAGTGCAATAATAATTATAAAAATTGTCTCTAGCCTTTATGCTGCCCATACATAAGTAAACTTTCTCAATGTTTCTATGTTTGCAGGTAAAGTGCATGCTCAACCACTCATCACATTTAGGCGCACAAAAAAACTTGTTGGATTGCTTGGTAATTGGTCGAAACACAGGAATTAGGAATAATAAAAATAAAAGGGTTCTATGTTTCGGTCCCAATAGTAATTTTAGATGTGGACAGTGTCGCTTTTGAGACAGATTAATACGTTGCTGATTTTGTAACAAGGGTGGTTGTGAATTTGTCTTTTAGAGCATTATCACATGTAAATTGTTGTATGTTGTTTATGCCGTTGTTTGCAATTGTGTTTTTTTCTGCATTGGCAAGACTATTTGTCCGATAGAGGTCAGTTTACACGTACGGTCCTTATGCTCAGGATCTGGTGCACCTAGACCAGTGATGTCTAACCTCCGGCACTCCAGCTGTGGTGAAACTGTGACTCCCAGCATGCTTCATTTATTTCTGTGGAGTTCTGAGAACAGCCAAGCAAGTGTTCATCTTGGGAGTTGTAGTTTTACCACAGCTGGAGTGCCGAAGGTTAGCCATCACAGATCTAGACTGATCGCACATATGCAGACTGCAAACAGTAGCGACTTTAGACAGATAGGATTATGGGGTTTATTACACATAGCCCCTTTGACAACTGGGGAATTATTGAGAAAGGAAGCTGAGATAATTATGTATACTTGGTGTTAATGACAACAATTACATGTCTTTTGAACTAAAATTGATCCAGGACATTTGGGTAATTTAATATGGGGGGGTTGCATTCTTTTTATAGTCATTTTATTGTACTGATATTTATATGTATAAATAATAAAGGCGCTGCTGCCTTCTCAAAACAGCTGATTGGCGGGGGTCCCAGGTGTCGGACACTCACCGATCGGATACTGATTATCTACCCATCAGTTAAAAAATCCTGGAAAACCCTTTTAAACCCATAGTTGGTGGGCTAGGATAGCACTGTCTCTAATCCTAATCTTATGTATATGGATTCCTTTCCCTGTGGCCCTAATTGCACTTGCAGCGTCCCACTACGTGTGTGTGAGCACTGCTTAAAAGCACTTTTTCTCTTAACAATCGTATTGTGCGGTATTGTATGACTTTGTATTAATGTATCTGCAAAATCCCTGTTACCAGGCAGATTAGGTGTAATATATACATCCCACCACTAGATGGGGATAAAGCTTAGGTCTTATATATATATATCTAGGTCAGGCCTAGTGAGAGAGAGATAAGAAAATGTAGTTCAGACGAGAGCAGATCTGAGTAGATCAGGTTAGTGGGAGAGAATGTAGAGTGAAGACTCCATGACACAGATTAGTGAGTGGAGCCAACTTCGCTAGGAGGTGATACTAAGATGTGAGGCGCAGAAGAGCGTTTTCCTTCTGTGGCCGGACTATATACTTGCATCCCTGACCAATAGGAGAAGAGTTTGCCTCCCTGGAATAGAAACAAGCTTCCTAAGGAATCATCGGTGATTATTGAGGGCCACAGACACCTTTGCATGGTGGAGGATTTATAGCTGCTGTCAGCCACACCATACTTCTGAGAGACAGTTGAGTTTTCCCGTCCAAATGTTCAGCTTGTAGGGAAAGGACAAGGAATAGGACTGAGCACATCATTAGGAACCAAGTACACTTAACCCACTGCTCCAAACTAAAACCTGAAAAGCCTAGAAACAGTGGATTTGCAGAATCAACTCTGTAACATCAGGAGACTGTATTTTTGTACTGCTGCAACCAAAGTCATCAACAGTAAAAGCTGTGAGTTGCACCTTACCACTGTCTACCTCATTATTACTACTAATGGTTGTACCACCATTAACGGTACTGGCGTCACGACAAAAACCATCAAGGGCCGCAACAAGCACCCTAAGCACCCCTAACATCAAAGGCACCTCAACCGCCATCTTGGCTGATGCTTCCCTACCACAGAGCGTGCCCCAGAGGATTTCGTGCTGTCCACCTCAACACTGTGCTGCCAGCCCAGGGAGGCTTTCTGCTAACCGTGGAGTAAACTGATGAACTGTGTGTTATAATTTGGCCCCTCATCTGTCCACCGTGCACCTCACGTGTTGCTCCTACGCTACTGGCTGGCTGCACACTTTAGAGAGAACCTGTCACCAATCTGCAGGCAGCATGCTATAGAGCAGGATGAGCTGAATAATACAGTAGATACCTTCTAACTTTTGAAAAGCCCAAGCGGGACAACAGCAGTCTCAGGACTATTTTTTACACTAAGCCATACCTCTAACTCTGCCCAAGTTCTACCCAGTCCCTTTGTACCTCCACACAGTAGGGCCTCCACAGTTATGCTCCATTGTGCCCCAACACATTATCCAACCCGTATAATGACCCTTATCAATGCCCAGGCCCCTCGTATACATCCCGGCACCTGTATCGCTCCTGATGCCCGCATGGCCTTTGCTGCATCTCCCCATCGCGTGGATCAAAGCATCTGGCAATGGGGGGGCAGTTAATAGCAGGCCACAATGGGAAAAAGCATTCCTAGCGTCACCCGCGATGCTAGGGAGGCTCGTTCCCATCGCGGCCTGCTATTGGTTGCCCCCCTATCGCTGGATGTTTTGATCCGTGCAAAGGAGAGGTGCAGCAGCTGCTGTGTGGGGATCAGGAGCGGCGTGGGTGCCAGGGAGCAGGGTAAGTATGACCAGTATAAGAAGCCTGGTTATCTTGGGGGGCATTATAGGGGTTGGATATCCCCTTTAATGCCCCTGTAACAGAAGCCCTCTGTTTGTCTGTTGGACTATTGTGGATTTTGGGGTACTTTTTAATGCGTATAAAAAATGTGGTTTTACTGCCTGGAGATGATTAGATTACCTACAGTGTCTAACCTGATTATCTCCCAGTCAGGGGGGAGACATTGTACGTTCTGTATGGGGGGTCTTTATACACAATGTGGTTTTACTGTCTGGAGATAATTAGGTTACCTACAGTGTCTAACCTGGCTATCTCCAAGGCAGAGGGGAGACATTGTGTAGGACTGTCCTGGATTGTGTGATTATTTATATTGGTCTGTGTGTTTGTAATGCAGTTCTCCATCAGGTCCACGGTGGAGGGCCCCTTCCATGGAGACTTGTATATAAGGCCAAGGGTGGCACCAATAAATGTTGTTCTTCTTACCCTCAACTCGCAGCCTCGTTTCGTGTTGTAGGGAACAGCTATATTACTACTAGCTCTTGTAAGAGATGCACAGCTACTGGAAATCGCAACTCGGCTTGGAAGTCTCGGGAGCAGCTCTACAGCGCCATGCTGACCAGGGGAGAAGGACATCACCAATGGTTGATACCGTTACAGCCCCATTCACAGTAGAATGCCCCATTAGTTCCCCAATGCAGTAGAATGCCCCGTATACCTGACAAGGAACGCGCAGAGGTCGGGGGATGACCCCCAGCCTATGTGCTTTCCTACTCAGCTCAGCACATCACATCATGTCTGCTGCCGAAGAAAGGACCTGCTGGTGTGAGTGGTGGTTTCATCTTTGCATCTGCATCCTCAGAACGCAAATACAGTTGAAATCAGGACATGCCATAGCCCTCCCGGGACCACTGGACAGCTGTTGTAATCCGGGACTGTCCCACTTTATTAGGGACGGTTGGAAGGTATGATATATATTTTAGTGGGAAAAGATTCATCAAAACTTGTAATTTATACATTAAAATCTCTACTTTTTCTGAGTTGTACATAGGACCATCTCACCAGTGACTGACAGCTATCTCTACATACACACTTAGAAAGAGCAGAGATTTAAATGTTGTGGTAATGTGAACAGTGCCTTTTAAAGGCTTCCGTTTTGCATTCTGTCTGGGCATTCTGTTATTTTCCGTTATAACCATGTTATAACGGAAAGCCATAACGTAATCCCTAACGCCAGTGTGAATGGTTTCTCCATAGACTTCAATGAGGTTGTTTACATAAACAGAAAATGTGCACCATAAGGCTACCTGCACACGAATGCGGGTGAACGCACATAAGATCTGCACAAATTTCCATGCAGATATCTGTACATTTCTGCCGCGTATCCAAACTAAAATCTGCTATTTCGAACAACAGTTTTTGGTGTGGATTTGATGAAGTTTTGCTGCAGATCTTTATTGGAAAATGGTGAAATCCATGGAAAACCGCAAACATAATTGACATTTGGAAATCCACATGGCAGGTCAATTTCCACTCAACAAATTTCCACGCAACAAATCCGCAAAGTGTACATGAGGTTTGTGTAATCTCATGCACTTTGCTGGCACTGCTGCTGTTACGCAGCAGATTTTCCATACAGGAATACGCTTGTAAAACCCGCACATATTCCGCAACGTGTGCAGGTGGCCTAAGGCCCCTTTCACACGGGTGAGTATTCCACGCGGATGCGATGCGTGAGTTGAACGCATTGCACCCACACTGAATCCCGACCCATTCATTTCTATGGGGCTGTGCACACGAGCGGTGATTTTCACGCATCACTTTTGCGTTGCGTGAAAATTGCAGCATGCTCTATATTGTGCGTTTTTCACGGCCCCATAGAAATGAATGGGGTTGCGTGAAAATCGCAAGCGACCGCAAGCAAGTGCGGATGCGGTGCTATTTTCACGCACGGTTGCTAGGAGACGATCGGGATGGAGACCCGATCATTATTATTTTCCCTTATAACATGGTTATAAGGGAAAATAATAGCATTCTGAATACAGAATGCATAGTAAAATAGCACTGGAGGGGTTAAAAAAAATAAAAAATTATTTAACTCACCTTAATCCACTTGATCGCGCAACCCGGCATCTCTTCTGTCTGTCTTCTGTGCTGTGTGGAGGAACAGGACCTGTGGTGACGTCACTCCGGTCACCACATGATCCATCACCATGGTAAAAGATCATGTGATGAATCATGTGATAAATCATGTGATGACCGGAGTGACGTCACCACAGGTCCTGTTCCTCCACACAGCTAAGATGTAGACAGAAGGAGATGCCGGCTTTGCGATCAAGTGGACTTAAGGTGAGTTACATTTTTATTTTATTTTTTTAACCCCTCCAGCGCTATTTTACTATGCATTCTGTATTCAGAATGCTATTATTTTCCCTTATAACCATGTTATAAGGGAAAATAATACAATCTACAGAACACCGATCCCAAGCCCGAACTTCTGTGAAGAAGTTCGGGTTTGGGTACCAAACATGCGCGTGCAAAACGCATTACAATGTTTTGCACTCGCGCGGAAAAATCGTGCGTGTTCCCGCAACGCACCCGCACATTTTCCCGCAACGCCCCGTGTAAAAGAGGCCTAAAGGTAACAGGGAGACCAGTTAATACATGCCTAGAATGATGGTCATGCAAGTTGCATGACAAAGAAATCAAAGTTTAAAGCGTCCAGGAAGCAGTCCTTTCATGTTCAGTGTCTTGGCCTCAGTTGTTCAATCAGGTAACGACTAGAACTGTCGCTTTACAGAGGAGGGGATGGATTCAGTGCGCAAAAGCCAAGACACTGAATATGACAAGACTGCCATATGGGCACTTCGCATTTCTGAGCTCTCTGTCATTTAACTTGCATGACCATCTCTCTCAGTAAGGCCTCATGCACACAACCATATTTTTCTGTCCGCGTCCGATCCACATGTTTTTTGGATTGCACATGAACCCATTTATTTCCATGGGGCCGCAAAAATGCAGGCAACACACGGATATCATTGTGTGCTCTCCACATCCGTGCGGTCATATGTCCGTCCACCCAAAAAATTGAACATGTTGTATTTTTGTCCGGTTTGCAGACAGGAAGAGGAATTTTTACATTTGGGCAGGATGGGAAAGTGCGAGATGCAGTTTTGCGAATTTGCAGTTTGCGGACTGCAAAACACATAGGGTCGTGTTCATGAGGCCTAAGTATGTGCTACTCTTTCTGTCACCTACTGTATATAGTGCTGTCAGAAGTTTTGACGTGTTTAAGAATCCCATACATCAGGACCAGTGAAGATGTGTGACCTCTCTCCAGTCCAGAGTCACCATTACATGACACAGCAGCTGTGGCTCCAGAGTGCCACCTGTCTGGTACAGTCCTGGCCTCTGTGCACTCTGCTCTGCACCTGTCATGGTTAAATACAGACATTTTAAGAGGTTAGTGTAAGGGCCTTAAAATATCACTGCTTATGGCCTTAGCCTCCATTCTATTATTAAATTACAAATGGTGTGCTACAGTATATACACTGCCTGTCCCAAAAAAAAAGTTGACACCAAAAATAAGCCTTTAGCTTTGATTACGGCATGCATTCGCTGTGGCATTGTTTCGATAAGCTTCTGCAATGTCACAAGATTTATTTCCATCCAGTGTTGCATACATTTTTCACCAAGATTGATGATGGTAGAGTCTGACTGCTGCGCAAAGCCTTCTCCAGCACGTCCCAAAGATTCTCAATGTGGTTAAGGTCTGGACTCTGTGGTGGCCAATCCATGTGTGAAAATGATGTCTCATGCTCCCTGAACTCTTTCACAATTTGAGCCCGATGAATCCTGGAATTTTCATCTTGGAATATGCCCGTGCCATCAGGGAAAAAAAAAATCCATTGTCTGAATAACCTGGTCATTCAGTATGTTCAGGTAGTCAGCTGACCTCATTCTTGGAGCACATGCTGTTGCTGAACCTAGGCCTGACCAACTGCAGCAACCCCAGATCATAGCACTGCCCCCACAGGCTTGTACAGTAGGCACTAGGCATGATGGGTGCACCACTTCATCTGCCTCTCTTCTTACCCTGATGCGCCCTTCACTCTGGAACAGGGTAAATCTGGACTCCTCAGACCACATGACCTTCTTCCATTGCTCCAAAGTCCAATCTTTATGCTCCCTAGCAAATTGAAGCCTTTTTTTTCTGGTTTGCCTCACTGATTAGTGGTTTTCTTACGGCTACACAGCTGTTCAGTCCCAATCCCTTGAGTTCCCTTTGCATTGTGCGTGTGGAAATGCTCTTACTTTCACTATTAAACATAGCCCTGAGTTCTACTGTGGTTTTTCTTCGATTTGATTTCACCAAATGTTTAAGTGATTGCCGATCACGATCATTCAGGATTTTTTTCCCGCCACATTTCTTCCTCGAATACGATGGGTCCCCACTATCCTTCCAGTTTTTAATAATGCATTGGACAGTTCTTAACCCAATTTTAGTACTTTCTGCAATCTCTTTTTACTGCCTAAATAAAGTACGTTAAAATTATTTTTATTAAATTATATATTAAAATTGTCTGCAACACGTTAGGCTTGGTAGGGTGAAAAGGGATATCTCAGACTGATGATGCTGATCCCTATAATCATCCCTACCACTAGAGCTCCAAAATATAAGGAGTCAATGATATGTGGCGTGTTCCTCTATTTATCTGGGGTGTATAGGTAGCTTCCATACATAGGCACCTGATTGAAACAATGGGTGAATGTGACAGGTCTCTAGTAGGAGAGACTCTGCACACCACACAGTGTCAGGTAGCACTACTAGGATAGCCCAAACCCCAATCGATAATAATGTAGGAACAGGCCGTAGGCTTCTACAGTCAGCAAGTCAGTCTGTAGTTGTTGCCACAGAGAATAATTGCTCGACGCCTTTCTCTTGTCCAACCTGTTAGTTGGTTCATCAGGAGCAAATAACTGAAGCCTCTGTTATCACCGCATGTCACCCTCTCACACCGGGTGCATTACAGAGCAGCAAGAGGCCTCAGAGATCATCTGACTAAATGAGGAACTATATGCAGTTGGTGTGATGCATGTAGCCCTATATTACACTTCAAGCTCACTGTCACCGTTTTGATATCATTCCCCTTACACTGGGGATAGCGGTTACTAATGAACTAAGTGTTTTCACAGAATGTGCTGAACGCCACTGATGACGTGCGTGCAGCAGAGAGCCTTCGGCAATATGGCCGTGACCCGCGCGTAGCACGGGCTTGTTTAAATGGAGGAGACACCTCCCATCTTTGAGGCCACCTTACCCGATGCCCAATCCGGAGCAGAGCGCGTCATCCGGCCGCGCATTGTTTATCCCGTCGCGACCGGATGACGCGCATCCCATCTCGTCATCAGCAAGGGACTGGGGAAGCTGCCGCTCCACCCACCCAGGGCCGGCCTTAGGTGTTCAGGCGCCCTGTGCGAGCTAACCTTGTGGCGCCCCCCCCCCCCAAAAAAAAAATAAAAAATGCTTGTTGCTGGCATCATGGCATAGGCTGGCTGACTATCCAACCAAGTAGTTACCAGCCCTCACACCCCAAAGGCCGGTGTAATGTTATACTTCCCTAGTTCGTGAGATTTCCCTACCCTCGTCACTTCCGGTCGCACCGGACATGACGTGAGGAGGTGTGCAGCATCGCGCAGCCGCACAACGACAGGTTAGGGAAATTTCACAGCAGCGCATGCGCCAGGAGCCTCGCCGGCGGTTAGGGTAGGGAAAAACTATGGGCCAATGCGCAGTGATCGGATGGATGTTTTCAGCTGAACACCGGCCGACACTGCGCATGCACCGGGAGCCTCACCAGCGGTTAGGGAAGGGAAAAATTTACGTACGGGCCAGTGCTTTTTCCCTACCCTAACCGCTGGTGAGGCTCCCAGCGCATGTCGGCCGGTGTCCAGCTGAGAAAATTAGTTTCCAATGTAGTATTAATAACTAAACAATTAAATAATAAACATATTGCATTGTCTACTTACCACCAGGACAATAAGATGATCTGGACTCTGGCTGCAGTCTGGCTCTGGGGACTCCATTGTCACTCTCATTATTCCCCCCCCCCCATTACTCTCATTATTCTCCCCCCATCACTCTCATTATTTTCCCCCCCATCACTCTCATTATTCTCCCCCCCCCCTCACTCTCATTATTCTCCCACCCCCCTCACTCTCATTATTCCCCCCCCATCACTCTCATTATTCCCCCCATCACTCTCATTATTCTCCCCCCCCCATCACTCTCATTATTCTCCCCCCCATCACTCTCATTATTCTCCCCCCCATCACTCTCATTATTCTCCCCCCCATCACTCTCATTATTCTCCCCCCCCCTCACTCATTATTCTCCCACCCCCCTCACTCTCATTATTCCCCCCCATCACTCTCATTATTCCCCCCATCACTCTCATTATTCTCCCCCCCCCATCACTCTCATTATTCTCCCCCCCCATCACTCTCATTATTCTCCCCCCATCACTCTCATTATTCTCCCCCCCATCACTCTCATTATTCTCCCCCCCCCTCACTCTCATTATTTCTCCCCCCCCCATCACTCTCATTATTTCTCCCCCCCCCCCATCACTCTCATTATTTCTCCCCCCCCCATCACTCTCATTATTTCTCCCCCCCCCATCACTCTCATTATTTCTCCCCCCCCCCATCACTCTCATTATTTCTCTCCCCCCCCCATCACTCTCATTATTTCTCCCCCCCCCCATCACTCTCATTATTTCCCCCCCCCATCACTCTCATTATTTCTCTCCCCCCCATCACTCTCATTATTTCTCTCCCCCCCTCCCATCACTCTCATTATTTCTCCCCCCCCCCTCCCATCACTCTCATTATTTCTCCCCCCCCCCTCCCATCACTCTCATTATTTCTCCCCCCCCCCTCCCATCACTCTCATTATTTCTCCCCCCCCCCTCCCATCACTCTCATTAGTTCTCCCCCCCCCTCCCATCACTCTCATTATTTCTCCCCCCCCCCTCCCATCACTCTCATTATTTCTCCCCCCCCCCTCCCATCACTCTCATTATTTCTCCCCCCCCCCTCCCATCACTCTCATTATTTCTTCCCCCCCCTCCCATCACTCTCATTATTTCTCCCCCCCCCTCCCATCACTCTCATTATTTCTCCCCCCCCCTCCCATCACTCTCATTATTTCTCCCCCCCCCTCCCATCACTCTCATTATTTCTCCCCCCCCCCTCCCATCACTCTCATTATTTCTCCCCCCCCCCCTCCCATCACTCTCATTATTTCTCCCCCCCCCCCTCCCATCACTCTCATTATTTCTCCTCCCCCCCCCACCCATCACTCTCATTATTTCTCCTCCCCCCCCCACCCATCACTCTCATTATTCTCCCCCCATCACTCTCATTATTTTCCCCCCCATCACTCTCATTATTCTCCCCCCCCCTCACTCTCATTATTCTCCCACCCCCCTCACTCTCATTATTCCCCCCCATCACTCTCATTATTCCCCCCATCACTCTCATTATTCTCCCCCCCCCATCACTCTCATTATTCTCCCCCCCATCACTCTCATTATTCTCCCCCCCATCACTCTCATTATTCTCCCCCCATCACTCTCATTATTCTCCCCCCCCTCACTCTCATTATTCTCCCACCCCCCTCACTCTCATTATTCCCCCCCCATCACTCTCATTATTCCCCCCATCACTCTCATTATTCTCCCCCCCCATCACTCTCATTATTCTCCCCCCCCATCACTCTCATTATTCTCCCCCCCATCACTCTCATTATTCTCCCCCCCATCACTCTCATTATTCTCCCCCCCCATCACTCTCATTATTCTCCCCCCCCCATCACTCTCATTATTCTCCCCCCCCCCATCACTCTCATTATTTCTTCCTCCCCCCCCCCATCACCTCTCATTATTTCTCCCCCCCCCCATCACTCTCATTATTTCTCCCCCCCCCCATCACTCTCAGTATTTCTCTCCCCCCCCCATCACTCTCATTATTTCTCCCCCCCCCATCACTCTCATTATTTCTCCCCCCCCATCACTCTCATTATTTCTCTCCCCCCCCATCACTCTCATTATTTCTCTCCCCCCCCCCCATCACTCTCATTATTTTCTCCCCCCCCCGTCCATCACTCTCATTATTTCTCCCCCCCCCCTCCCATCACTCTCATTATTTCTCCCCCCCCCTCCCATCACTCTCATTAGTTCTCCCCCCCCCTCCCATCACTCGCTCATTATTCTCCCCCCCCCTCCCATCACTCTCATTATTCTCCCCCCCCCCCTCCCCATCACTCTCATTATTTCTCCCCCCCGCCCCTCCCAGCACTCTCATTATTTCTCCACCCCCCCCTCCCATCACTCTCATTATTTCTCCCCCCCCCCTCCCATCACTCTCATTATTTCTCCCCCCCCCTCCCATCACTCTCATTATTTCTCCCCCCCCCCCCTCCCATCACTCTCATTATTTCTTCCCCCCCCTCCCATCACTCTCATTATTTCTCCCCCCCCCTCCCATCACTCTCATTATTTCTCCCCCCCCCTCCCATCACTCTCATTATTTCTCCCCCCCCCTCCCATCACTCTCATTATTTCTCCCCCCCCCCCCATCACTCTCATTATTTCTCCCCCCCCCCCCTCCCATCACTCTCATTATTTCTCCCCCCCCCCCCCTCCCATCACTCTCATTATTTCTCCTCCCCCCCCCACCCATCACTCTCATTATTTCTCCTCCCCCCCCCCCACCCATCACTCTCATTATTTCTCCTCCCCCCCCCCCACCCCCCACCCCCCACCCCCACCCCCCACATCACTCTCATTTCCACCTCTAGTGTAGCGTGGCCGAGCTCTGTTCGATCCGCGGTACAGGAGCATTTGTTTCCTGTACCCGGCCGGACTGACAGGAAGTGCACACTAAGTGAGCACTTCCTGTCAGTCCGGCCGGGTACAGGAAACAAAAGCTCCTGTACCGCGGATCGAACAGAGCTCGGCCACGCTACACTAACAGCACACAGCAGGCGCAGGCAGGCTCAGCCACTCAGGCGGCGCAGAATGAGGGGCGCCGCCAGCCGCCCGCCGCCCGAAGTTTTTTTTTTTTTTAAACCGCAACGTGCGCCCCCTGCTGAATACAGGGGAGGGGGAGATGGAGGGGGCGGGGGCCCGCCCGCCCCGTGGGAAAACATAAGTGCCGCCTCGCCTGCCCATATTACATTGCGGGCTGTCGGCCGCCGGCGCCCCTGTTGCTATGGCGCCCTGTGCGGCCGCACAGCCCGCACACCCCAAAGGCCGGCCCTGTGACCCACCCCTCCGCGTCATCCATAGGGGAGGGGAGAAACCAATGACGGATGTCTTCTCTCTTTACTGCATTGTTAAAGCAGAAAGGAGGAAATATATTTGTTCTGCAAAGATTGCTAGGGTTTTATAAACATCAGAGGACATTAATAATAAAAGGATGCATAGCCAGCAATATGAATCTCTTCAATATTATAATTATTTCAGGAGGATGATCCCATACCTCCCATATTAAATTACAATAGAATGACAGCAATACTGGAAAGGAGATGTATAAGAATCAACACCAGAATTATCCAGTACAGCATATACAGTATATATATCGGACATAAAGGATCCCAAGAAGGCAAATATATCACTACTCAACAGATGTTTAAAAGAAAATATGGAGAGTGATATCCGCAACTAGAGGTTATTCAATAAAACAGGTAAAGGAAATTGTGTCATTGAGGCCATTAGGTTTCACAGTATTTAGAACAAATGTCCACTGTGCCTCTTTTTTAAGCAACAGTGTGTCGATGTCACCTCCCCTCGGTGGTGGCCTAACATGTTCTATACCTTGGAATTTAAAACAGTCCAAATTGCCAGGATGGCAAGTGGCCACATGTTGTGCTATCGGGGTGTCTCCTGAATTTTTGATTTTTAGGAGATGCTCGCCAACACGCCTCCTAAATTCACGTTTCGTTTTGCCTGTATATTGAATACCACAGATACAGGTAGCTAAGTACACCACTCCAATTGTTCTACAATTGATAAAGGACTTGATCGCATATTCGTGTCCTGTGATGGAGCTCCTGAATTTCGTACTTTTTAACCCCTTAGGGACACAGCCTTTTTACACCTTAGGACCAGGCCATTTTTTGCAAATCTGACCAGTGTCACTTTAAGTGCTGATAACTTTAAAACGCTTTGACTTATCCAGGCCGTTCTGAGATTGTTTTTTCGTCACATATTGTACTTCATGACACTGGTAAAATGAAGTCAAAAAAATTATTTTTTTTGCACAAAATAATACCTAATTTACCAAAAAATCTCAAAAATTTGCAAATTGCAAAGTTTCAGTTTCTCTACTTCTGTAATACATAGTAATACCCCCAAAAATTGTGATGATTTGACATTCCCCATATGTCTACTTCATGTTTGTAGCATTTTGGGAATGATATTTTATTTTTTGGGGATGTTACAAGGCTTAGAAGTTTAGAAGCAAATTTTGAAAATTTTCAGAAATCTTCAAAATCCCACTTTTTATGGACCAGTTCAGGTTTGAAGTCATATTGTGAGGCTTAGATAATAGAAAACTCCCAAAAATGACCCCATCTAAGAAACTACACCCCTCAAGGTATTCAAAACTGATTTTACATACGTCGTTAACCCTTTAGGTGTTGCACAAGAGTTATTGGCAAATGGGGATGAAATTTGAGAATTTCATTTTTTTGTTTATTTTTCCATTTTCACCCATTTTTTCCACTAACAAAGCAAGGGTTAACAGCCAAACAAGACTGTATCTTTATTGCCCTGACTCTGCCGTTTACAGAAACACCCAATATGTGGCCGTAAACTACTGTACGGCCACACAGCGGGGCGTACAGTGAAAGGTGCGCCGTTTGGTTTTTGAAAGGCTGATTTTTATGGACTGGTTTATTTACACCATGTCCCATTTGAAGCCCCCTGATGCACCCCTAGAGTAGAAACTCCATAAAAGTGACCCCATCTAAGAAACTACACCCCTCAAGGTATTCAAAACTGATTTTACATACGTCGTTAACCCTTTAGGTGTTGCACAAGAGTTATTGGCAAATGGGGATGAAATTTGAAAATTTCATTTTTTTGCCTTATTTTCCATTTTAACCCATTTTTTCCACTAACAAAGCAAGGGTTAACAGCCAAACAAGACTGTATCTTTATTGCCCTGACTCTGCCGTTTACATAAACACCCCATATGTGGCCGTAAACTACTGTACGGCCACACAGCGGGGCGTAGAGTGAAAGGTGCGCCGTTTGGTTTTTGGAAGTCAGATTTTGCTGGACAGGTTTTTTGACACCATGTCCCATTTGAAGCCCCCTGATGCACCCCTAGAGTAGAAACTCCATAAAAGTGACCCCATCTAAGAAACTACACCCCTCAAGGTATTCAAAACTGATTTTACATACGTCGTTAACCCTTTAGGTGTTGCACAAGAGTTATTGGCAAATGGGGATGAAATTTGAAAATTTCATTTTTTTGCCTTATTTTCCATTTTAACCCATTTTTTCCACTAACAAAGCAAGGGTTAACAGCCAAACAAGACTGTATCTTTATTGCCCTGACTCTGCCGTTTACATAAACACCCCATATGTGGCCGTAAACTACTGTACGGCCACACAGCGGGGCGTAGAGTGAAAGGTGCGCCGTTTGGTTTTTGGAAGTCAGATTTTGCTGGACAGGTTTTTTGACACCATGTCCCATTTGAAGCCCCCTGATGCACCCCTAGAGTAGAAACTCCATAAAAGTGACCCCATCTAAGAAACTACACCCCTCAAGGTATTCAAAACTGATTTTACATACATTTTTAACCCTTTAGGTGTTGCACAAGATTTAATGGAAAATAGAGATACAATTTCCAAATTTCACTTTTTTGGCAGATTTTCCATTTTAATATTTTTTTTCCAGTTACAAAGAAAGGGTTAACAGCCAAACAAAACTCATTATTCATGGCCCTAATTCTGTAGTTTACAGAAACACCCCATATGTGGTCGTAAACCACTGTACGGGCACACGGCGGGGCGCAGAAGGAAAGGAATGCCATACGGTTTTTGGAAGGCAGATTTTGCTGGACTGGTTTTTTGACACCATGTCCCATTTGAAGCCCCCCTGATGCACCCCTAGAGTAGAAACTCAAAAAAAGTGACCCCATTTTAGAAACTACGGGATAGGGTGGCAGTTTTGTTGGTACTAGTTTAGGGTACATATGATTTTTGGTTGCTCTATATTACACTTTTTGTGCGGCAAGGTAACAAGAAATACCTTTTTGGCACAGTTTTTTTTTTGTTATTTACAACATTTATCTGACAGGGTAGATCATGTGGTAATTTTATAGAGCAGGATGTCACGGACGCGGCGATACCTAATATGTATACAATTTTTTTTATTTATGTAAGTTTTACACTGATTTCATTTTTAAAACAAAAAAAGTTTTAGTGTCTACATAGTCTAAGAGCCATAGGTGTTTCAGTTTTTGGGCGATTATCTTGAGTAGGGTCTCATTTTTTGCGGGATTAGATGACGGTTTGATTGGCACTATTTTGGGGTGCATATGATTTTTTGATCGCTTGCTATTGCACTTTTTGTGATGTAAGATGACCAAAAATTGCTTTTTTTACACCGTTTTTATTTTTATTTTTTTACGGTGGTCACCTGAGGGGTTAGGTCATGTGATATTTTTATAGAGCCGGTCCATACGGACGCGGCAATACCCAATATGTATACTTTTTTTATTTATGTAAGTTTTACACAATGATTTCATTTTTGAAACAAAAAAAATGATGTTTTAGTGTTTTCATAGTCTAAGAGCCATAGTTTTTTCAGTTTTTGGGCGATTATCTTAAGTAGGGTCTCATTTTTTGCGGGATGAGATGACGGTTTGATTGTTACAATTTTGGCGTACATGCGACTTTTTTGATCACTTTTATTACCTTTTTTTGGGAAGTAAGGTGGGCAAAATTTCTATTTTATCATAGTTTTTAATTTTTTATTTTTATGGCGTTCACCATTCGGGTAAAGTAACATTACCGTTTTATAGATCAGGTCGTTACGGACGCGGCGATACCAAACATGTGTAGGGAATTTAATTTTTTTCATTTTTAATCAGTGATAAATGTGTTTTTTGATTTTTACTTTTTTTTCACTTTTTTTAACTTTTTTTTTTACCCAGACCCACTTGGTTCTTGAAGATCCAGTGGGTCTGATGTCTATATAATACAGTACTGTACTCTATATAGGGTACTGCACTGTATTTTACTTACACTGAACAGATCTATGCTTTCAGCACAGATCTGTTCAGCACCATGGACAGCAGGACGCCTGAGCAGGCGTCCTGTTGCCATGGGAACCTTCCCCGTCTGCCACAACTTCGCAGACGGGGAAGGGTAAGGACTGGGGTGTCGGGGGGCTGTCTGGGGGCTCTCTCCCTCTCCCATCGGGGGGCTGCAAAGGCACAGCAGCCCCCCGATCGGAGAGGGAGGGAGCTCCCTGCGCTGTTAACCTTTTCCATACAGCGGTCCGTACGGACCGCTGTATGGAAAGGGTTAAACGGCTGACATCGCATCAACGATGTCAGCCGTTTATACCAGGGTGCCAGCAATGTGCTGGCACCCTGGTATACCCACTCTACACCAACGATTACGCAATGGGAGGCGGGTGGGGGATCGCGATCCCGCCTGCCGCACCGCCCGCCTCCCGCACCGCCCGCAACCCTCCCCCTGCACCACCCGCCCACATAATATCATTCAGGGGTGCAGGGGGAGGAATAACATATATATTCTGGGCATTGTAAAGTTTCTGATCCCCGCGGTCAGGGACCGCAGGGATCAGAAACGGCAAAAAGCGCATCAAACCGCAGGTCTGAATTGACCTGCGGTTTGTTGCGATCGCCGACATGGGGGGGTCACGGGACCCCCCCGCGCATTTAGCCTAGGTGCCTGCTCAATGATTTGTGCAGGCACCTTGTTCCGATCACTGTCAGCCGGGCGGCAGTGATCGAAACAACACATGACGTACCGGTACGTCATGTGTCCTTAAGTACCAGGGCATCATGACGTACCGGTACGTCATGTGTCCTGAAGAGGTTAAGATAGCTCTGCAGGCAACGCAGCTCCCACACTGATAGGTGCCCTTAGGTTTGTTGGTTCCCAGCCATGTGGCATCTCTGGGGCTGGTAAAGGCACTATGAACCAGTTTGTCCCTGATGTTTCCCCCTCGTCTGTATGTAATCATGGGGCTACTGCCTACCAAATGACCAACATCCGGGTCAGTTTTCAGAATGTCCCAATTTTCAGTGAGTAGCCTGCGTATCTCCCTGCTTGATGTATCAAAAGTACCGATAATTCGTATCTGTGCCTCTTCAGATGTTCTGTTCCTAGGGTGCAACAGTTCTTCTCTATTACATGCTGCTGCATGTTGATATGCCTCCTTCAAAATTAATTTAGGATAACCTTTATCTGTAAACCGTACTTTAAGGTCATCAGCCGAGGCCTTGAAGTCGGACCATTGGGAACAATTACGTCTCATCCTGAGATATTGTCCCTTTGGGATGCCCTTCTTGAGCGGGTGGGGGTGTCCACTCTCCCATCTCAAGAGGGCATTCGGGGCCGTCGGTTTACGGAACACCTTAGTTGCAATGTGACCCGAAGGGTCAATCTCAATCATAAGATCCAGAAAGGTGAGTCGTTTTTCATCAATCTCTGATGTAAAAAACAAACCCAGAGAGTTGCTATTTAGTCTTGAAACAAAATTCACAAACCCCTCCTTCGTGCCTCTCCACAAAATGAAAACATCATCAATGAACCTCATCCATAATAGTATGGATGAGGTCCATTGTTCCATTTCCTCGTTAAAGACAACCTCCCTCTCCCACCAGCCCAGGTAGAGGTTAGCAAATGTAGGAGCACATGGGCTCCCCATTGCCACCCCCCTGAGCTGGCGGTAGAGGGAACGGTCAAACAAGAAAATGTTGTGATGCAAAATGAAATTCAACAAAGTGATCACAAATTCATTGTGTTCACAATATTGTGATCCCCTTTCCAGTAAAAAAGCATTTGCTGCATCACAGCCTTGCTTATGTGGGATGGAGCTGTATAACGCTTCAACATCCAAACTGGCAAGTAGGGTGTCTTTCTCACATCTGATGTCATTCAATCTTCTGAGGACGTCCATCGAATCCCTCACAAAGGACGGTAGACTAGACACAAAGGGTCTCAAAATTTTATCGACATAAATACTTATTTTTTCCGTAAGGCTACCTATACCCGACACTATCGGCCTCCCTTTTAAAGGGTTAGTCCCCTTATGTATTTTAGGTAGACTATAGAAGGCCGGTAGTGTCGGGCAGGCAGGCATAAGATATGCCAACTCGTTTGCACTTATTAGCCTACGCCATTTCGCCCTACTGAGAATCTGGCCTAATTCTCCTTTGTAGGCCTCAAGGGGATTGTGATCCAATTTTGCATAGCAGGTTTTATCATCAAGAATCCTCTTACACATCTGAACATAACAGCTGACATCCAAAACAACCACATTGCCCCCCTTATCTGAGGGCTTGATGATAACGGTAGTATCTTGCTGTAGTTGTATTAATGCCAGCTGCTCTTGCTCTGACAGATTTTTAGGATATGGATTCTGAACGTGTAATGATCTTAAACGTTCAGTGACGACAGTGAGAAAGACATCAAGAGGTGAATTGTTGGGTAGCGGAGGAAACTTTTTTGAAATGGGTTTCAGGTCAGTAAATGGTCCTTCCCCTGGATTCCTCTCGCTTTCCATCAGAAGATCAGCAAGTAATCTAACATCAGGAAGATCATCTTTATCTATACCCAACTTTTCACACTCCTCCTTATCATGGGTGCAAAAAAACTTTTTCCATTTCAGTTTTCTGATAAATAAATTAAATTATTTATCAGAAAACTGAAATGGAAAAAGTTTTTTTGCACCCATGATAAGGAGGAGTGTGAAAAGTTGGGTATAGATAAAGATGATCTTCCTGATGTTAGATTACTTGCTGATCTTCTGATGGAAAGCGAGAGGAATCCAGGGGAAGGACCATTTACTGACCTGAAACCCATTTCAAAAAAGTTTCCTCCGCTACCCAACAATTCACCTCTTGATGTCTTTCTCACTGTCGTCACTGAACGTTTAAGATCATTACACGTTCAGAATCCATATCCTAAAAATCTGTCAGAGCAAGAGCAGCTGGCATTAATACAACTACAGCAAGATACTACCGTTATCATCAAGCCCTCAGATAAGGGGGGCAATGTGGTTGTTTTGGATGTCAGCTGTTATGTTCAGATGTGTAAGAGGATTCTTGATGATAAAACCTGCTATGCAAAATTGGATCACAATCCCCTTGAGGCCTACAAAGGAGAATTAGGCCAGATTCTCAGTAGGGCGAAATGGCGTAGGCTAATAAGTGCAAACGAGTTGGCATATCTTATGCCTGCCTGCCCGACACTACCGGCCTTCTATAGTCTACCTAAAATACATAAGGGGACTAACCCTTTAAAAGGGAGGCCGATAGTGTCGGGTATAGGTAGCCTTACGGAAAAAATAAGTATTTATGTCGATAAAATTTTGAGACCCTTTGTGTCTAGTCTACCGTCCTTTGTGAGGGATTCGATGGACGTCCTCAGAAGATTGAATGACATCAGATGTGAGAAAGACACCCTACTTGCCAGTTTGGATGTTGAAGCGTTATACAGCTCCATCCCACATAAGCAAGGCTGTGATGCAGCAAATGCTTTTTTACTGGAAAGGGGATCACAATATTGTGAACACAATGAATTTGTGATCACTTTGTTGAATTTCATTTTGCATCACAACATTTTCTTGTTTGACCGTTCCCTCTACCGCCAGCTCAGGGGGGTGGCAATGGGGAGCCCATGTGCTCCTACATTTGCTAACCTCTACCTGGGCTGGTGGGAGAGGGAGGTTGTCTTTAACGAGGAAATGGAACAATGGACCTCATCCATACTATTATGGATGAGGTTCATTAATGATGTTTTCATTTTGTGGAGAGGCACGAAGGAGGGGTTTGTGAATTTTGTTTCAAGACTAAATAGCAACTCTCTGGGTTTGTTTTTTACATCAGAGATTGATGAAAAACGACTCACCTTTCTGGATCTTATGATTGAGATTGACCCTTCGGGTCACATTGCAACTAAGGTGTTCCGTAAACCGACGGCCACGAATGCCCTCTTGAGATGGGAGAGTGGACACCCCCACCCGCTCAAGAAGGGCATCCCAAAGGGACAATATCTCAGGATGAGACGTAATTGTTCCCAATGGTCCGACTTCAAGGCCTCGGCTGATGACCTTAAAGTACGGTTTACAGATAAAGGTTATCCTAAATTAATTTTGAAGGAGGCATATCAACATGCAGCAGCATGTAATAGAGAAGAACTGTTGCACCCTAGGAACAGAACATCTGAAGAGGCACAGATACGAATTATCGGTACTTTTGATACAGCAAGCAGGGAGATACGCAGGCTACTCACTGAAAATTGGGACATTCTGAAAACTGACCCGGATGTTGGTCATTTGGTAGGCAGTAGCCCCATGATTACATACAGACGAGGGGGAAACATCAGGGACAAACTGGTTCATAGTGCCTTTACCAGCCCCAGAGATGCCACATGGCTGGGAACCAACAAACCTAAGGGCACCTATCAGTGTGGGAGCTGCGTTGCCTGCAGAGCTATCTTAAAAAGTACGAAATTCAGGAGCTCCATCACAGGACACGAATATGCGATCAAGTCCTTTATCAATTGTAGAACAATTGGAGTGGTGTACTTAGCTACCTGTATCTGTGGTATTCAATATACAGGCAAAACGAAACGTGAATTTAGGAGGCGTGTTGGCGAGCATCTCCTAAAAATCAAAAATTCAGGAGACACCCCGATAGCACAACATGTGGCCACTTGCCATCCTGGCAATTTGGACTGTTTTAAATTCCAAGGTATAGAACATGTTAGGCCACCACCGAGGGGAGGTGACATCGACACACTGTTGCTTAAAAAAGAGGCACAGTGGACATTTGTTCTAAATACTGTGAAACCTAATGGCCTCAATGACACAATTTCCTTTACCTGTTTTATTGAATAACCTCTAGTTGCGGATATCACTCTCCATATTTTCTTTTAAACATCTGTTGAGTAGTGATATATTTGCCTTCTTGGGATCCTTTATGTCCGATATATATACTGTATATGCTGTACTGGATAATTCTGGTGTTGATTCTTATACATCTCCTTTCCAGTATTGCTGTCATTCTATTGTAATTTAATATGGGAGGTATGGGATCATCCTCCTGAAATAATTATAATATTGAAGAGATTCATATTGCTGGCTATGCATCCTTTTATTATTAATGTCCTCTGATGTTTATAAAACCCTAGCAATCTTTGCAGAACAAATATATTTCCTCCTTTCTGCTTTAACAATGCAGTAAAGAGAGAAGACATCCGTCATTGGTTTCTCCCCTCCCCTATGGATGACGCGGAGGGGTGGGTGGAGCGGCAGCTTCCCCAGTCCCTTGCTGATGACGAGATGGGATGCGCGTCATCCGGTCGCAACGGGATAAACAATGCGCGGCCGGATGACGCGCTCTGCTCCGGATTGGGCATCAGGTAAGGTGGCCTCAAAGATGGGAGGTGTCTCCTCCATTTAAACAAGCCCGTGCTACGCGCGGGTCACGGCCATATTGCCGAAGGCTCTCTGCTGCACGCACGTCATCAGTGGCGTTCAGCACATTCTGTGAAAACACTTAGTTCATTAGTAACCGCTATCCCCAGTGTAAGGGGAATGATATCAAAACGGTGACAGTGAGCTTGAAGTGTAATATAGGGCTACATGCATCACACCAACTGCATATAGTTCCTCATTTAGTCAGATGATCTCTGAGGCCTCTTGCTGCTCTGTAATGCACCCGGTGTGAGAGGGTGACATGCGGTGATAACAGAGGCTTCAGTTATTTGCTCCTGATGAACCAACTAACAGGTTGGACAAGAGAAAGGCGTCGAGCAATTATTCTCTGTGGCAACAACTACAGACTGACTTGCTGACTGTAGAAGCCTACGGCCTGTTCCTACATTATTATCGATTGGGGTTTGGGCTATCCTAGTAGTGCTACCTGACACTGTGTGGTGTGCAGAGTCTCTCCTACTAGAGACCTGTCACATTCACCCATTGTTTCAATCAGGTGCCTATGTATGGAAGCTACCTATACACCCCAGATAAATAGAGGAACACGCCACATATCATTGACTCCTTATATTTTGGAGCTCTAGTGGTAGGGATGATTATAGGGATCAGCATCATCAGTCTGAGATATCCCTTTTCACCCTACCAAGCCTAACGTGTTGCAGACAATTTTAATATATAATTTAATAAAAATAATTTTAACGTACTTTATTTAGGCAGTAAAAAGATACACTTTCTGCAATCTCCTTAAATATTTTCTCTGCTTCAGGCATGCCAATGATTTGATTCTCAAACAGACTAACATCTTTTCCACTGCCAGGGCCGCCATCAAGGGGGTACAGCCAATACCCCAGCAAGGGGCCTGGACCCCGGGGGGGGGGGCCCGGCCAGTTCCAAGAATTTTTATTTTATTTTTGCCATTTGTCAGTGACTTCATTGCGTCGCTAGTGGGGGGCAATTGATTATTCCTAGCCCATTCTCCCCCCCCCCCCCCCGCTGATTCCCGCTGATACCTTCAGACTGCAGTCCCCTTTAAAAGGCTCTGACTCTCTGAGCTGCTGCACAGAGGAACACAGCTGTGCAGGTGACGCCAGACACTGGCCGCTGCCTCATGCCTCCGCCGCCTGCCAGACACTGCCAGACAGTCAATTCTGGTTTGCAGGCTTGCAGCCAGGCGCGGCGCCGGGAACTTCTGGGACTGGAAACTTCTAAAGAACTTTTGTGGAAGCCTGCCCTAGTGCCCTCGCCCCTCTTAGCCAGCCCAGGAAGGAGTCAGTGCCGGCTCCATGCTCCAGCCTCCACTCCATCACATGTTGGACGGACCCCAATGATTCATTAAGGTCCATTAGGCTACTTGTTTCCATAAATAATGTTATCATTTTACTGTTAATAGTGGCATACAGTATTTTTTCAAAGCAGAACACCCAGCTACTGTAAATGGCTGGGGCTGGGTGGGCTGGCAAGGGAGGGGTTAATAGCAATAAGTGATGGAGGATCATGGCCGTGTGGGATAATCCAAAAAACAGCTTTGCATTTTACCCCCGAGCAAAGACCACACAACATAGAGCTGCCTAGCCAAGTAGACAACATAAGGATCAATATGAAAATAAATAATTTGGAGCCTTTGAAATAGCTCAGCTCAGTATGCGGCAAAGTGAGCTGAGCTATTTCAAAGGCTCCAAATTATTTATTTTCATATTGATCCTTATGTTGTCCACTTGGCTAGGCAGCTCTATGTTGTGTGGTCTTTGCTCGGGGGTAAAATGCAAAGCTGTTTTTTGGATTATCCCACAGGGCCAAGATCCTCCACATCACTTATTGTTATTAACCCCTTCCTTGCCAGCCCACCCAGCCCCATTTAGCTGTTTGTTCTGCTTTGAAAAAACATGTTTAGGCCATAAAGGGGTTAATTAAGTGTTGGAGTGTGTGTGTGTGTGTGTGTGTGGGGGGGGGGGGGGGGGTGTTACTGTGCATATTGTGTTTGGGATCCATTTAACAAGTTTGACCAGTTGGGTTTGAGAGTGTCAACCACAGATCCCCCATAACAGTGTCATCCACAGATACCCCATAACAGTGTGTCATCCACAGATCCCCAATAACAGTGTGTCATCCACAGATCCCCAATAACAGTGTGTCATCCACAGATCCCCCATAACAGTGTGTCATCCACAGATCCCCCATAACAGTGTGTCATCCACAGATCCCCCATAACAGTGTGTCATCCACAGATCCCCCATAACAGTGTGTCATCCACAGATCCCCCATAACAGTGTGTCATCCACAGATCCCCCATAACAGTGTGTCATCCACAGATCCCCCATAACAGTGTATCATCCACAGATCCCCCATAACAGTGTCATCCACAGATCCCCCATAACAGTGTCATCCACAGATCCCCCATAAAAGTGTCATCCACAGATCCCTCATAACAGTGTGTCATCCACAGATCCCCATAACAGTGTATCATCCACAGATCCCCCATAACAGTGTATCATCCACAGATCCCCCATAACAGTGTGTCATCCACAGATCCCCAATAACAGTGTGTCATCCACAGATCCCCCCATAACAGTGTGTCATCCACAGATTCCCCCATAATAGCGTGTCATCCACAGATCCCCCAAAACAGTGTATCATCCACAGATCCCTATAACAGTGTGTCATCCACAGATCCCCCATAACAGTGTGTCATCCACAGATCCCCCCCATAACAGTGTGTCATCCACAGATTCCCCCCATAACAGTGTGTCATCCACAGATTCCCCCCATAACAGTGTGTCACCCACAGATTCCCCCATAACAGTGTGTCATCCACAGATACCCCCATAACAGTGTGTCATCCACAGACTCCCCCATAACAGTGTGTCATCCACAGATTCCACCATAACAGTGTGTCATCCACAGATTCCCCCCATAACAGTGTGTCATCCACAGACTCCCCCCATAACAGTGTGTCATCCACAGACTCCCCCCATAACAGTGTGTCATCCACAGATTCCCTCCATAACAGTTTGTCATCCACAGATTCACCCCATAACAGTGTGTCATCCACAGATCCCCCATAACAGTGTGTCATCCACAGATCCCCCATAACAGTGTGTCATCCACAGATCCCCCATAACAGTGTGTCATCCACAGATCCCCCCATAACAGTGTGTCATCCACAGATCCCCCCATAACAGTGTGTCAGCCACAGATCCCCCCATAACAGTGTGTCATCCACAGATTCCCCCATAACAGTGTGTCATCCACAGATTCCCCTCATAACAGTGTGTCATCCACAGATTCCCCCATAATAGCGTGTCATCCACAGATCTCCCATAACAGTGTATCATCCACAGATCCCTATAACAGTGTGTCATCCACAGATCCCCCATAACAGTGTGTCATCCACAGATCCCCCCCATAACAGTGTGTCATCCACAGATTCCCCCCATAACAGTGTGTCATCCACAGATTCCCCCCATAACAGTGTGTCACCCACAGATTCCCCCATAACAGTGTGTCATCCACAGATACCCCCATAACAGTGTGTCATCCACAGACTCCCCCCATAACAGTGTGTCATCCACAGATTCCACCATAACAGTGTGTCATCCACAGATTCCCCCCATAACAGTGTGTCATCCACAGACTCCCCCCATAACAGTGTGTCATCCACAGACTCCCCCCATAACAGTGTGTCATCCACAGATTCCCTCCATAACAGTTTGTCATCCACAGATTCACCCCATAACAGTGTGTCATCCACAGATCCCCCATAACAGTGTGTCATCCACAGATCCCCCATAACAGTGTGTCATCCACAGATCCCCCATAACAGTGTGTCATCCACAGATCCCCCCATAACAGTGTGTCATCCACAGATCCCCCCATAACAGTGTGTCAGCCACAGATCCCCCCATAACAGTGTGTCATCCACAGATTCCCCCCATAACAGTGTCATCCACAGATTCCCCCCATAACAGTGTGTCATCCACAGATTCCCCTCATAACAGTGTGTCATCCACAGATTCCCCTCATAACAGTGTGTCATCCACAGATTCCCCCCATAACAGTGTGTCATCCACAGATTCCCCCCATAACAGTGTGTCATCCACAGATTACCCCCATAACAGTGTGTCATCCACAGATTCCCCCCATAACAGTGTGTCATCCACAGAAACCCCTATAACAGTGTGTCATCCACAGATTTCCCCCATAACAGTGTGTCATCCACAGATTTCCCCCATAACAGTGTGTCATCCACAGATTCCCCCCATAACAGTTTGTCATCCACAGATTCCCCCCATAACAGTGTGTCATCCACAGATTCCCCTCATAACAGTGTGTCATCCACAGATTCCCCTCATAACAGTGTGTCATCCACAGATTCCCCCCATAACAGTGTGTCATCCACAGATTCCCCCCATAACAGTGTGTCATCCACAGATTACCCCCATAACAGTGTGTCATCCACAGATTCCCCCCATAACAGTGTGTCATCCACAGAAACCCCTATAACAGTGTGTCATCCACAGATTTCCCCCATAACAGTGTGTCATCCACAGATTTCCCCCATAACAGTGTGTCATCCACAGATTCCCCCCATAACAGTTTGTCATCCACAGATTCCCCCCATAACAGTTTGTCATCCACAGATTCCCCCATAACAGTGTGTCATCCACAGATTCCCCCATAACAGTGTGTCATCCACAGATTCCCCCATAACAGTGTGTCATCCACAGATCCCCCAATAACAGTGTGTCATCCACAGATCCCCCAATAACAGTGTGTCATCCACAGATTCCCCCATAGCAGTGTGTCATCCACAGATTCTCCCCATAACAGTACGTCATCCACAGATTCCCCCATACCAGTTCGTCATCCACAGATTCCCCCCATAACAGTACATCATCCACAGAGTCCCCCCATAACAGTACGTCATCCACAGATCCCCCCATAACACTGTAACAGTAAACCTTGTGCTTTTAAGGTGTTTTTTTCTTAAATGTGCCAGGGGAAGATTGCTAGGGCAGATTTGAACAGGTAGTGTAGTTAGTGTTAGTGTAGGGTCCTGCTTAAAGAGTCTACCTTTTCGTGGTAGCAGGCTTCATATTATTTGGTCAAAAAATAATTCCTTACTGAAATCACTGATTATCACTTTTTGCTGTCTTTGTAGTTGTAAAAAATAAATAAAATTGGGGGTGGGTCCTTGGGGGTGGAGGGGGGCTGAGAGGCGGAGTCAGGACGGATTCTAAAGGGGCGGGGTAGGAGGGGGGGCCCAGGCCTTGAGCTGTGTAAGTGGCCCCAAAATGTCTAATTGCAGCCCTGTCCATGACCACAAGATGTGTCTTTCAAAATGGTTGTTTAAGAAATGAGAAGCAACTCATTGCACCAGTTGGGGTTAAATAACTTGTTGCCAGCTTAAAGATAATCGCCCATGCAGTAATTATCCAATAGGAGGCTTATAACTATTTCCTTAGTTAAATCCAGGTGGCGACTTTTTTTGGGACAGGCAGTGTATATACATTTTCTATACTCGCTCAAACCTGACAGCTCCTTATCCTAGTATTTAATACAGGTGGTCTATGAACAAAGAACTCTGGGGGAGATTTATCAAACTGGTATAAAGTAGAACTGGATTAGTTGCCCATAGCAACCAATCAGATTCCACCAGAATTAGAAGCACTCACTAGTTTGAAAGAAGCAAGGGAGTGAAGCTCTGTAAGCACTGTACTTACCCCTCCTCACGCTGCTGTGTCCTGGCTACATACGGTGTCAGGACGTACAGGGCGCACTATGACCTGACTCTGCAGGCAGTCAGGTGACTGTGCAGCACGGGCCCAGAGAAGAGAAGAGAGCAGGAAGACCACCAAACATGTAGAGTGGCGGCAGGAGAGGTAAGTTAATTTATTTATTTTGAAGTCTGATCTGAGGTCTGATATGGGGGATCTGAGAGGTCAGATATGGGGGTCTGGAAGTCTGATCTGAGGTCTGATATTGGAGTCTGGAAGTCTAATGGGGGTCTGATTAGGGGTCTGGAGGTCTAATGGGGGTCTGATATTCGGGTCTGGAGGTCTAATGTGGGTCTGAAGGTCTGATCTGAGATCTAATGCAGGGTCTGGAGGTCTAGTCTGAGATTTAATGGGGAGTCTGAAGGTCTGGTCTGAGGTCTGATATGGGGGTCTGGAGGTCTAATAGGGGTCTAAGAGGTCTAATGGTGGTCTGGTCTGAGGTCTAATGGGGGTCTGAGAGGTCTAATGGGGGTCTGATCTGAGGTCTGATACATGGGGGTTTGAGAGGTCTAATGGGGTCTGGTCTGAGATGAGGGTTTTTGACATGGCATAGAGGTCTAATGGGGGTCTGATCTGAGGTCTAAAACTGGGGTCTGATATGGTGTCTGACATAGAGGTCTAAAGGGGGTAGGTCTGAGATGGGGGGTCCACATCAGAGGTTTTATATGGGGTCTGATCTGAAAGGTAAGGGAGTATTTTTTGTACTGGAGCACAATATAAAGGGGTATTTTTGTACTGGCACACTGTGTGGTACCAGTATTTTCAGGGGACTGTTTCTGCAGGATAGTATTGGGGGGGCACAGCTGAACTTTTGCACCAGAGCCAATGAGACTTTAGCTACGCCCCTGCATGAGGCCTTACATTGGTAATATGCATCTCAGCCTCTGCAGAGCCACTATAAAAATGAATGGTTATGTTAATGTCAAGGATTCTGCTGCAAGGGAATACATTGTATGAAGTAACGTGCAACCTACAGTACAATAAAGTGCGGCATTGCAGCACATACAGCACGTATAGTATACAGCATAGGATCCCTATAAAAATAAGCAGTCCCTAGAGCTGTAACATTGTAACCCAGGTAAGATTACATTTTGATATTAAAGAACTTTGGCGTGCATGTGAACATAGTCAAACCCCATCCTATATGGCAAAACACTTGGAAGTGCACAAGGTTGTAAAAATAATGTTTTATTACTTGTCTATTTACAATGAAAGATTTTTGTATTTTATAGCTAATTTCTCATTCTACAGATCCCAAGTCTATATTATAAAAGTGGAACTGGTACAGAAAATAATTTTTATGTGTGTCTGCCCAAAGCAGTTGTCATCCTGGAGTCTTACCTGTGAGCACACTGCCACCCAGTGGAGTATGGACAGATAGCACCTCATACAAGAATTGTACCGTGTGCATATTACATAGACACATGGGTGTTACCAGATAGCGCTGCATTCACAATATTGACCTATAAGAGTACAGCCACATGGGGCAGAATTTTCACTGCAGATTGTGTTTCAATTCTGCAGCAGATATTTCACTGTATGTATTTCAAAGCAAAAGCAACATCATGTTATATCAATTGTTCAGCTCCGTTGTTCTGAAGTGACAGATCTGTTGTGTGACAGATAGTGTTGAGTGAACCGAAGCATTTGAAGTGGAATTCGGTCCGAAATTTAGGAAGACTTTGCAACAAATCTGAATTTTCTTGCTTTTCATGGTAACAAACCAGATTTTCCTAAAATGGCAGCTGCACATGTTACAAAGCAAAACTAAGTGAACAGGAGACAAACCGAGGAGCACAAGATCACCCTTAATGCCATGCAGCCAGCTAATCCGCAGATAGCCACCCCCTGTGATGTCACAGCCCTGTAAAATCCTCATCCTGGTCTCCGCCATTGTTCTGTGAGCTGAGCTTAGTGATTGATGTGGCAAGTGCTCATGCGCTAGGGACAGTGTTGCTGAAAATGATTAATAGAAGAATATTGGAGCAGGGAGAGTACAGGGAAAGTGTAGGGAGAGTGCAGGGACAGTGCGGGAAGACTTATTCTGCATCAGTTTTATTTTATTATTCCCACATTTACTTGGTAATGCAATATCAATAAGATGGAAGCCTTTATTATTCTACTGCCTGCATGCCAACCAATACCATCCAGTCTGCACCCCTTAGGGAGGGCAGGTCTTAATGATGACCATCCTCATCTTTTGCTGGCTTTACTTCTTCCAAATCATCCTTCAAAATCTCCATGTCCTAGAAAAATTACCAAGATGCAGAGAGAGGAGGAGCTGGATTTTTCCTGATGACATAGTCTCATTGATATCAGATTATGTGAAAAAGGAGGAAAAGCAGATGGCAGAAGAAGGAATCCCACCTATAGGGCTGGAGAGAGTACTGGGGTTGGAGAAGTGGGTACAGCCCTATTTAAATGTGCATTAAAGGGCATGGCCATTAACAATATAGACCAATTATACAGTGCAGTCTTCATTAAGACAAATAAAAAAAGATAGCATAGAATCTTATATGCAGCTCAAAAAAAGCCCACATAAGTCCTTGTGAAACAGACCAGATACTGAACACAATTAAAACAATAAAGCCTGGACTTGAAGCAGTTTTCTTTGATTAAATAGCACAGTAGATTTGTTAGCAGTTAAAAAGGAGGATTCTGGAAAAGTCCTGATCTCACCAGATCAGTCAGTGTGGCACTGTTAGATGTTCCCAGTAAGCCAGATTGAAGCCAAGGCAGTCGACTATTAGGTGCAGGAGCATCCCTCTATATTTCTCCAAGCTGGTTCAGATGCAGACGCTGCAGTTATACAACTCATCGCTGTTCCTTTGCTTCATGGAGTCCGGGAGTTTACTGCATATAATTGGAAACAAAAAGTGCACCCTGGGTGGGATCCAATATAGTTAATTTGACATGCTTAAAACTTAAAAAATTAAAATGTTGTGGTTATGCATATAAAACATCTAAAAACTTAACCGGTTTAGCCATCTCAGCTTTTTCAAGGGTGTAAAATAGGATAGGTCATCAGTATAAAACTCCTGGAAAACCGATTTAAGGCCAATTGAGTGGAGCATGGTGAGGAAGAGTTTGTGGTCTACCGTATCAAATGCTGCAGAGAGATCCAGAATTTTTTTTTAACAGAATCAGTGATTTTAACAGAATAAACTTGTCTTCCCTAAGAGCTCTGTACCAAAAGCAGATGTGGATTCTCTTTGCCACTGAACCAATTAGCTAAGTGGTCCCCTGGTCTTCATCCTTTAACCCCTATACAGATATCTAGACTCCGCTGCAGGGGAACCAACAGGCCACTACTTTTTGGAGTAGTCTCTGTGCAGTGCAGGTCAAAAGACACTGGGGTGCAGCACCAAGGGATGAGGCGAAACTATAGTCAGGTAAGAAGATGAGGTCAGGGCATGTGCAATGCTGTAAACATTTGAAAGGTCAGGGCAGGCAGGACAGGGTGCAAGGAGCAGGAAGAGGTCAGGTCAGGCAACTAAGTGTGAAATCCAGTAATAGGCAAGGATCAGTACATGAGTAAGCAGACTGGACAATGGCGAACCTTAGCTGATGCACCCTCCCACCAGGGAAGTCTCACTAAAAGGCTGCCATAGGTTGGAGCATATGGAGTTGTGCAGATGCTGGTACTTAAACAAGTTGGGAGTAGCCCTAGAAGGAGGCTGTGACTAAAAGGAATAGGCCACAATGGCCCAGTGATGTCACAGCTGTTTAAGGGTAACAAGAGCATACACAGTAAAAGGAGCTACTGACCGGACCCAAACTAGGGAAGAGAAAGGGTGACCCCTGTCAGACCCTCAACACTCTCCCTATGCTGCTAAAGCACATGCCCGGATCCATGTGGTGGAACTGAGGCATGCCCGCGTGCCTAAGACTGATGAGCCCTGTAACCCCTACACTAGTGGAAGGGGCACGGCCACCGATGCCCTGCTCAGAATATGGAGGGAACCGTGGCCACCTCAGATCCAGTCAGAAAATCACCAGGAACACAACAATGTCTGCACACTTAGCTGATGGAGCTGCAGCCGCAGAGAAGACGGATCCAAGGGCCGCTGGCAATATCCGGGGTGCTTGCAGCAACAGAACACAGGTCCAGAGAAGTAATAGCTTAACAAGTGAAGATACTCAAGGCAGAGCTACAACTGAAAAGAGAAATATAATCCACGCCCTGCAATAGGAGGAGGGGTGATTTAAAGGCAGGGAAATCAAACGCAGGAGGGACAGCTGGGAGTAAAGACCTCATCACAGGGGCGGAGAAACAGAACAGTGAGAACACCTCCAAACTCTAAGTGACATCATCACAGGGGTGGAGACACAGAGCTGTGAGAACGTCTCAAAGTTCTGGTAGTGACAAGTGAAAAGGCATCAAAACGTCAGTGAGAATTCCTGCTGAGAAGTTGCTGGAGGAGACCAACAGAGATGAAGCAAGATGTCTGTGAGAGTCCTAGCAGCCATGCCCACCAAGAGGTGGCAATTAACAGCAGCCACAGACTGCCAGTGTTATAGGATCATGCATGCTGTTATATTAAAGCTACATTTTTCATGAGCCCTTTATAATTACATATTTATCTAGTAGTTCTGCTTATTAGCAGAATTATATAATAAGCAATTTCAAATTGTTTTCTTCTTTCGAATGATATGTTTTGGTGGTTTCTGTTGCTCTTTTTGGTTGGATGATTAACTCACTTTTCAGCCTTTGCTGTGTAGACTTGGACAGTGTAAGTCACCTTTCCCGAGGGTAACTGTCACGGAAGGTGTACAGGAAACAAGACAATGCAAAATGAATATATGACTCACTGGATCCAAAACTAAGGAACAAAAGGGAGACCCCTGCATAAGACCTGGCACTCTCCCTGACTGCTCAGCCTATGCGAACACCCCAATGGTGGATGATCGCATATCCTCGTACCTCGACTATATCACACCTGAACACCCTACAATAGTGAGGGGACACGACCACCGGCTCCCTACACTAGACACGGAGGGAGTCAGGGTCACCTGGGATCCAGCAAACATAAAATCACAAATGAATGTACAACACTTATCATATAGAAGACTGGGAAATAGGATCAGCATGCACACACACTCCAGGAAGTTGTATAAACCGCACAATAATGCATTATGGGGAGGAATTTAAAGGGATGCAATCAGTCCAACTACAAGACAGAGCTTCTCAGATGTCTGGTTGTGACAGCACCCCTCCCTCTACGAGTGGACTCCGGATACTCAGAGCCCACCTTCTCAGGATGGGACCTATGGAAAGCCCTGGTGAGACGAGTGGCCTTAATGTCCGTCACTGGGACCCACATCCTCTCCTCAGGACCATAACCCTCCCAATAAACGAGGTACTGGAGAGAACCGCGGACAACACGAGAATCCACAATCCTAGAGACCTGAAATTCAAGATTACCATCAACCATAATCGGAGGAGGAGGCAAAGGCGAGGGTACAATGGGTTGAACATAAGGTTTTAATAAGGACTTATGAAAAACATTATGGATTTTCCAAGTCTGAGGAAGATCAAGACGGTAGGCAACAGGATTGATGACAGACAGGATTTTGTAAGGCCCAATAAACTTAGGACCCAACTTCCAGGAGGGAACCTTCAATTTGATATTCTTGGTAGACAACCACACCAGATCATCAACATTCAGGTCCGGACCAGGCACACGTCTCTTATCTGCCACACGCTTATATCTCTCACTCATGCTCTTTAGATTATCCTGAATCTTTTGCCAAATCAATGACAAAGATGAGGAGAATCTGTCCTCATCAGGTAAACCAGAAGACCCCTCTCCCGAGAATGTCCCAAACTGCGGATGAAACCCATATGCACCAAAAAATGGTGACTTATCAGAGGACTCCTGACGACGGTTATTTAAAGCGAACTCGGCAAGGGACAAAAAAGAACACCAATCCTCCTGATTCTCCGCCACAAAACAGCGCGGATATGTCTCCAGATTCTGATTGACGCGTTCTGTCTGGCCATTCGACTGCGGGTGGAAAGCAGAAGAGAATGACAACCGAACCCCCAAGCGAGAACAGAAAGCCTTCCAGAATCTGGAAACAAACGTGCCCTTATCAGAGACTATGTCTAAAGGAATACCATGCAATTTGACAATGTGATCAATAAATGCCTGCGCCAGCGTCTTAGCATTGGGCAAACCAGGAAAAGGGATGAAATGCACCATTTTGCTAAAACGGTCCACCACCACCAGAATCACAGTCTTCCCCGAGGAACGAGGCAGGTCCGTAATGAAGTCCATGGACAGATGTGTCCAAGGACGGGAAGGAATGGGTAAGGGAAGGAGAGGACCTGATGGCCGTGAATGAAGGACTTTGGCACGAGCGCAAGTCTCGCAGGCTGCCACAAAACCCTCAACCGACTTACGAAGCGCAGGCCACCAGAATCTCCGAGCAATGAGATCCACTGTGGCTCTTGCCCCCGGGTGCCCAGCAAGGACCATATCATGGTGTTCCTTAAAAATCTTGTGTCTTAAAGCGAGAGGCACAAACAACCTCCCAGGAGGACAAAGATCAGGAGCCTCTGACTGGGCTGCCTGCACCTCTGCCTCCAATTCAGGAAAAAGAGCAGAGACTACCACACCTTCAGCCAAAATGGGACCCGGGTCTTCAAAATTCCCACCTCCAGGAAAACAAGGTGACAGGGCATCTGCCTTCACATTCTTAACCCCAGGGCGGAACGTGACAACAAAATTAAACCTTGAAAAGAACAAAGACCATCTGGCCTGTCTCGGGTTCAGACGCTTGGCTGACTCCAAGTAGGCCAGATTTTTATGGTCAGTAAACACGGTAATAGGGTGTCTGGCTCCCTCTAGCCAATGGCGCCATTCCTCAAAAGCCAACTACATGGCCAACAATTCCCTATCCCCCCACATCGTAATTTCTCTCTGCGGCGGAGAGTTTCTTCGAGAAAAAGACACACTGTCGCCATTTGGCAGGAGAGGAACCCTGAGACAAGACCGCACCCACACCCACCTCAGAACCATCAACCTCAACTATGAAGGGTAGAGAAATATCAGGTTGTACCAAGATGGGAACGGAAGCAAAACTCTCCTTGATATTAGAAAAGGCCTTACGCGCCTCTATCAACCAGGAAGAAAAATCTACCCCCTTTCTGGTCATATCAGTGAGTAGTTTAACAATAGAGGAATAATTCAAAATAAACTTCCTGTAATAATTGGCAAAGCCCCAAAAAAGGAATCAGCGCCTTCTGATTCTCAGGAAGCTCCCACTCAAGCACAGCGCGGACCTTCTCGGGGTCCATGCGAAAACCAGAAGCGGAGAGAAGAAACCCCAGAAATTGAATTTCTGGAACCGCAAACACACATTTTTCCAGTTTCGCGTATAATTTATTCTCCCGCAGGATGAGCAAGACCTGACGTAAGTGTTCCTTATGAGTTTTGAAATCAGGAGAAAAAATCAAAATGTCATCCAAATACACTAATACAAATTTTCCCATTAAATGATAAAAAATGCTGTTCACGAAATGCTGAAAAACGGCTGGGGCATTCATCAAACCAAAAGGCATAACCAAATTCTCAAAATGGCCCTCAGGGGTATTGAAAGCCGTCTTCCATTCGTCTCCTTCTCTGACCCTGACCAGGTTGTATGCCCCTCTTAGATCTAATTTGGAAAAGACTTTAGCCCCAACAATCTGGTTAAACAGGTCCGGAATCAGAGGAAGCGGATAAGGGTCACGAATAGTGATACTGTTCAGCTCCCTGAAATCCAGACAAGGTCTTAAAGAACCATCTTTTTTCTTAACAAAGAAAAAACCAGCGGCAACAGGTGACTTCGAGAGTCGTATGTGTCCTTTTCTCAGACTCTCAGAGATATAAGCACGCATAGCGACCCTTTCAGGTTGGGAAAGATTGTATAAATGAGATTTAGGCAGCTTGGCGCCTAGGATGAGATTAATAGGGCAATCGTACTCCCTGTGCGGGGGCAAATCCTGAACTCCACTCTCAGAGAAGACATCTGAAAATTCAGAGAGAAAAGGTGGTACAGTCTTAGTAGAAACCTCAGAAACAGATGTCGTGAGGCAATTCTCTCTGCAAAAGTCACTCCAACCATTTATTTGCCTCGCTTGCCAATCAATGGTGGGGTTATGTTTAGTGAGCCAGGGTAGCCCCAACACAAGAGGAGTAGGTAATCCGCTAAGGACGAAACATGACACATCCTCAACATGAGCATCACTCACAATTAAACGAATATTGTGAACTATGGCCTTTAATGATTTCTGAGAAAGTGGAGCGGAATCAATAGCAAAAACAGGAATATCCTTTCCCAAAGTGCATACCTGGAAACCATGAGTTATCGCAAAATGATTATCAATGAGATTGACAGCTGCTCCACTATCTACAAAAATCTCACAAAAAATGTTATTGCTCTCTAGCGCCACCCTGGCAGGCAGGACAAAACGGGAACTACAAGCAAACGGAAAACCTTCAATTTCCGCCTCAACCCTGCCAATAGTAACAGATGGAACATTTTTAAAAGATTTTTTCCTTTTTGTTTCTTTATTACTCTCAGAAAACTGCCTGAATCTCCTAGAGGGACAAACATTTGCCAAATGATTTATACCTCCACAACAAAAACAAACCTTCCCATGCGGGCTGAATCTTCTATTGTCAGAGGCAATCAACCCCAGCTGCATGGGCTCCTGCTCAGAAGGGGCTGACAGCGACTGAGACCCCTGCGCACAGAATGAGACCGCTGCACTGTCCTGGGACTGAGTATGTCAGGAAGGAGAGATCTCTCCTATCTCTAAGACGCCTGTCAATACGAACGGCCTGAGACATAGCAGAGTCCAAGGAGATAGGCCTCTCATGAAAGGCAAATGCATCTTTCAATCCCTCAGAAAGACCATGGCAAAATTGACTTCGGAGTGCAGCATCATTCCAACCAGTATCAGCTGCCCATCTCCGAAATTCTGAGCAGTATATCTCTGCGGATTGTTTACCCTGGCATAACAGACGTAGTTAGACGTAGCCAAAGCAACACGATCTGGATCATCATATATCTGACCCAGGGCTAAAAAGGAACGGAGGGGCCGTGCCCCCACCGGCAGCAAAAAGGCCCACGACTGAGCGTTACCCCTGAGCAGCGATATAATGAACCCCACCCTCCGTTCCTCATCACCAGAGGAATGGGGAAGAAGGCGAAAATGGAGTTTGCAAGCCTCTCTGAAACGCACAAAATTCTCACTACCCCTGGAGAACGTATCCAGGAGCGAGATCTTAGGCTCAGAACAAACTCCATGAATGCAAGCTGAACCGGTCACTAGAAACTGAGAAAGAGTCTTACGGAGATCAGCTACCTCCAATGAAAGACCCTGGAAGCGTTCAGTCAAAAGTGAAACCGGATCCATGCTTGAGACGGTTTTGGCTGTTTATAATGTCACGGAAGGTGTACAGGAAACAAGACAATGCAAAATGAATATATGACTCACTGGATCCAAAACTAAGGAACAAAAGGGAGACCCCTGCATAAGACCTGGCACTCTCCCTGACTGCTCAGCCTATGCGAACACCCCAATGGTGGATGATCGCATATCCTACAATAGTGAGGGGACACGACCACCGGCTCCCTACACTAGACACGGAGGGAGTCAGGGTCACCTGGGATCCAGCAAACATAAAATCACAAATGAATGTACAACACTTATCTTGTAGAAGACTGGGAAATAGGATCAGCATGCACACACACTCCAGGAAGTTGTATAAACAGCACACTAATGCATTATGGGGAGGAATTTAAAGGGATGCAATCAGTCCAACTACAAGACAGCTGAGAGAGGCTAACGAGCTGAGGAACTGAAAACCAAAACAAAGAAAGCTCAAGGAGGAGGTTCTGAAAGGCATCTGTCAGAGCTTCTCAGATGTCTGGTTGTGACAGGAACACCAGGTCACTACCTCTTGAGGTGGATTGGCACACGAAGCAGCTGTTCCAGGTGGATCAGGGGGTACCAGAGGTACAGTTGTAGTCAGAAGGCCAAGTTGTAACCAGGAACAAAGGATGAGGTAGAGATGAAGTCGAACAAGCAATGGGTCATAGTAGGTACAGGTCAGGAAATCTAGATCAGCAACAGGAGAGACAAGACAGGGCAGATAAGGATCAAACAGGAAGCGATGTCCAGAATCCAAACACGGGTCAGGAATACAGGAACACAGGCACAAACAACAGCAGGACACAAGGACCTTTGATGCTCAGGCACCTGTGAAGAGGGCTGGGGCACTTATATAGATGCAGGATGTCCGGAATTGGTCACAAAAGTCACATGTGCAAAACTCTTAAATCACAGTGACGCATGCCGGCCCTTAACGAGGTGCTACAGGGAACAGGCTGGAAGGCATGCTTTGTCCAGGGCTAGAAGGAAACCGTGGAGCAGATTCCAGGAAGGATTTTGTCTGTAAGGACAGAGCCCAGGACCATGGTGGTGAATTACAAGACACCAGAAGGTGATCACTGCCGATATCTGCCCTGCAATGCCGCCAGGCACGGACAAAGACAGGAGGCGGCCAGGGAGGACCGTGCTCGCCAGAGCATGGAGCTGGTGACCGCAATGGTGAGTAGGGGAACATTGGTGATCAGCAACTGCTGTTACAGTACCCCCCTTACGCCCCCTCTTCTTATGTCCAAAACAAGACAAGAATTTATTTATCAAATTTGGAGCATCGATGTTCTCCTCTGGTTCCCAAGACCTCTCCTCAGGACCAAAGCCTTTCCAGTCCACAAGATAGGTCTTCTTGCCATGCTTCTTGATGTCCAGGATGTATTTGACTTCAAATATATTGTCAGAATCTCCAGACGCTGGAGCCAGAGTAGATGTAACAGTAGTGAAGTGATTAAGAACTATCATTTTAAGCAAGGATACATGGAAGGAATTAGGAATTTGCAGAGAGAGAGGCAGAAGTAACTTATAGGTGAGTTCATTGATCTTCTTCAATACTTCAAAGGGCCCCAGGAACGAACCTAGGGGCAAATTTGAGACTTGGAACCTTTAGGCGGATATTATTAGTGGAGAGCCATATCTTATCTCTTGGGGAGAACTGAGTAGGTCTTCTTCTCTTGTCTGCATTTATTTTCACCACTTTGTTAATGCAGATGGTATATCTTCAAGAAATCCCTGAAATAAGAATCTGCAGCTGGTACCTCCTAAGACGGGAGCAGGAACAGGAAGACGGGTATGAGAATGTTGTCCATAAACAACAAAGAATGGAGAGGATCCAGTAGACACACTAGAATGATTATTATAGGAGAATTCTGCCCAAGGTTGCATTTCTACCCAGTTGTCACGATGGGCCAGGACAAAATGCTGGTGATAGTTCTCTAAAATTTGATTGACCCGCTTTACCTGGCTGTTGGTCCGGGGGTAATATCCCAAAGAGAAGTCTAATTCAATCTCAAGCAAAAACACATGTAAACCTAGCCTATTAGTCTATTTCATTTATTATTAGGCATTTTTCTCACCATTATCTCTGCAGCTGCCATAAAGGGCACACACCCAGCTAATTAACAGTGGCAACTCTAGGAACATTATATAAGGGGGTCACATAAGATACCACAGTCAAAAATGGGGGGGGCACTAATATTTTTTATCACTTAATCATACTATTAAAAAAAACTGAAATAAGTATATATAAATAAGATTACAAAATACGAGAGTACTGTGGTATACAGGGCTGTGAAGGAAAAAAGTTCCAGAGCACACAATGACAGCACCAGAGCCTTTCTGCTGCCTGGCCAACCGTATGCTGCCACAGCGCCAGCCCCGTCTGCAGGACATTAGAGAGGCCTGGGGTCCACATTATAGCACCACTACATTTTCATTTATTTATTATCAAAAAGCATCATACATAACTAAAAAAAAACAATTTTTTACTGTCCCTTTAAGCAAAAGCCAGAATATAATAAAAGACAAAAACAGACATTAAACTTAACTACATTTATAATAAAACTATTTACAAAAGAAGCTATTCAGTAGTGATGGACGAACATCGGCCAGGACGAATTGTGAACGAGATCAGATGTTCGCGAACCGCAAGTTCGCGGCGGGCCCCATTCACTTTAATGGCAGGCGAACCTGAAAACCTTCAGGTCATATTTGCAGCCACCAAATACTTACTAGAAGTGCACAAATCGTCCCAAAAAATGGACAGTGATATACCAGAGGGGGATCAATGGCAAAAATTCCCACAAAAAATATAATATATCAGGGGCCATTTTTATGTGTCTTAAAGGGAAACTCTCAAAAATGTGCCCTGCTGGAGCCTAAATTTTTTTTATTTTAGGCCACGGGAGTACAGGCCCCAAACATTAGGCATTCACCAGACAGAAAACATCAAGTGATTATGTGGCTGGACGTATATTAGATGGTCAGTGCAGGGGCGTAGCTATAGGGGAAGCAGGGGAAGCGGCTGCTTTGGGACCCTGACCCAGAAGGGGCCCATCCAGGAGGCCCTAAAAATTATGCATTCACCGTACAGAAAAGAACTTGCATGCATGGTAGGATTGGTACCCGCACCTGTTTCTCTGTGGGTGGAAATTTCTCTGCCAGCGCCCCCAACATCAGAATGCAGCATCTCTCGAAGCAAGGCCTGGAAATGCTGCATTCTGACAGCCCTCTGTGATGCTGGTAACATGTCCGCCATTTTGTGTTTGTACCAGGGGTCCAAGTACGTTGCCACCCAGTACTGGTCCTTGCCCTTTATGCTTTTTATACGGGGGGTCCTCTTCAAACACTGGAGCATGAAGGCCCCCATTTGCACAAAATTGGAAGCGGTGGAGCGGCTACTGCTCATCGCCCAGGAGAATGCTGTTCTTCGTAGTGATGAGCGGCAGGGGCTATATTCGAATTTCTGATATTTCATGAATATTTTGTAGAATATTAGCTTAATTTCGAGAATTCAAGATTATTTTATTGAATGCGATAAATCGGCAATGTAATAATCACGTAATGCGAATTCGTAACGCGAAATACAGGAGTGGGTCACTTTGGCTACATTTTTCATGCTGGTATAAGTTTACGGAGACTGGAAAAAAATGGTTGGCATGGCAAAACATTAGAATAGCTTTATATACAGATAGAGTTAAGTGATCCAGTATATTCGCAATTGCGCTAATCGGCAGTGATTTAGAATATTTTCTTGCTTGTGGGCCAACAGCCGCCGGGGGCCTTCATCGGGCTGTTCTCGAAATTCTCTCTGCTCCCGGTGACCGCATTTGATTTCAGACCGGCTCCCAGCAGAGAGAGCCATATCTTATCTCTTGGGGAGAACTGAGTAGGTCTTCTTCTCTTGTCTGCATTTATTTTCACCACTTTGTTAATGCAGATGGTATATCTTCAAGAAATCCCTGAAATAAGAATCTGCAGCTGGTACCTCCTAAGACGGGAGCAGGAACAGGAAGACGGGTATGAGAATGTTGTCCATAAACAACAAAGAATGGAGAGGATCCAGTAGACACACTAGAATGATTATTATAGGAGAATTCTGCCCAAGGTTGCATTTCTACCCAGTTGTCACGATGGGCCAGGACAAAATGCTGGTGATAGTTCTCTAAAATTTGATTGACCCGCTTTACCTGGCTGTTGGTCTGGGGGTAATATCCCAAAGAGAAGTCTAATTCAATCTCAAGCAAAAACACACGTAACCCTAAACCTAGCCTATTAGTCTATTTCATTTATTATTAGGCATTTTTCTCACCATTATCTCTGCAGCTGCCATAAAGGGCACACACCCAGCTAATTAACAGTGGCAACTCTAGGAACATTATATAAGGGGGGCACATAAGATACCACAGTCAAAAATGGGGGGGCACTAATATTTTTTATCACTTAATCATACTATTAAAAAAAACAAAATAAGTATATATAAATAAGATTACAAAATACGAGAGTACTGTGGTATACAGGGCTGTGAAGGAAAAAAGTTCCAGAGCACACAATGACAGCACCAGAGCCTTTCTGCTGCCTGGCCAACCGTATGCTGCCACAGCGCCAGCCCCGTCTGCAGGACATTAGAGAGGCCTGGGGTCCACATTATAGCACCACTACATTTTCATTTATTTATTATCAAAAAGCATCATACATAACTAAAAAAAAAAACATTTTTTACTGTCCCTTTAAGCAAAAGCCAGAATATAATAAAAGACAAAAACAGACATTAAACTTAACTACATTTATAATAAAACTATTTACAAAAGAAGCTATTCAGTAGTGATGGACGAACATCGGCCAGGACGAATTGTGAACGAGATCAGATGTTCGCGAACCGCAAGTTTGCGGCGGGCCCCATTCACTTTAATGGCAGGCGAACCTGAAAACCTTCAGGTCATATTTGCAGCCACCAAATACTTACTAGAAGTGCACAAATCGTCAGACAAAATGGACAGTGATATACCAGAGGGGGATCAATGGCAAAAATTCCCACAAAAAATATAATATATCAGAGGCCATTTTTATGTGTCTTAAAGGGAAACTCTCAAAAATGTGCCCTGCTGGAGCCTAAATTTTTTTTATTTTAGGCCACGGGAGTACAGGCCCCAAACATTAGGCATTCACCAGACAGAAAACATCAAGTGATTATGTGGCTGGACGTATATTAGATGGTCAGTGCAGGGGCGTAGCTATAGGGGAAGCAGGGGAAGCAGCTGCTTTGGGACCCTGACCCAGAAGGGGCCCATCCAGGAGGCCCTAAAAATTATGCATTCACCGTACAGAAAAGAACAAGTGATTATGTGGCTGGAGGTACATTAGACAGTCACCATATAACAATTTTACTGTTGGCCAGTTACATTACAGGCCCCAAAAATTATGCATTAAACGTACAGAAAAGATCAAGTCATTATGTGGCTGGAGGTACATTAGACAGTCACCGTATAACAATTTTACTGTTGGCCAGTTACATTACAGGCCCCAAAAATTATGCATTAAACGTACAGAAAAGATCAAGTCATTATGTGGCTGGAGGTACATTAGGCGGTCACTGTATAACAATTTTACTGTTGGCCAGTTAGATTACAGGCTCCAAAAGTATGCATTCACTGTACAGAAAAGAACAAGTGATTATGTGGCTGGAGGTACATTAAGTGGTCACCCTATAACAATTTTACTGTTGGCCAGTTACATTAAAAGGCCCCAAAAATTATGCATTCAACATACAGAAAAGATCAAGTCATTATCCGGTAGGAGGTATATTAGACGGTCATTGTATATCAATTTTACTGCAGGCTAGTGGAGTACAGGCCCCAAACATTAGGCATTCACCGGACAGAAAACATCAAGTGATTATGTGGCTGGAGGTATATTGGATATCAATTTTACTGCAGGCCAGTACAAATACATGTCAAATACATATGTTTAAAAAAACTAAAAATATTAAGTTGGATTAAAAACATGGCTAACGAAATCCCCCCTCTTAAAAAAAAACAATGGTAATAGGTGAAATTAAATTAAATGTGGTCGTCACAGGTGTTGAATTCCTCTGAGATCCATGCCTCATTCATTTTTAGAAATGTGAGGTAGTCGACACTGTCGTGAGCTAGGCGAATGCGCTTATCGGTCACGATCCCCCCTGCTGCGCTGAACGTCCTTTGGGACAGGACACTGGACGAGGGCAAGCCAACACTTCCATGGCAAATTGGGCCAGGTCTGGCCACAGGTCAAGCCTGCACACCCAGTAGTCAAGGGGTTCCTCGCTTCTCAGAGCGTCCACATCGGCCGCTAACCCGATGTAGTCGGACACCTGTCGGTCTAGGCATTCCCTGAGGCTGGATCCGGAGGGCGGATGTCAATGGGTTGGCTGCAAGAATGATCTCATATCCGAAGTGACCAACACATGTTCAAACCGCCCTCTTCTTGCATGCATGGTAGGATTGGTACCCGCACCTGTTTCTCTGTGGGTGGAAATTTCTCTGCCAGGGCCCCCAACATCAGAATGCAGCATCTCTCGAAGCAAGGCCTGGAAATGCTGCATTCTGACAGCCCTCTGTGATGCTGGTAACATGTCCGCCATTTTGTGTTTGTACCAGGGGTTCAAGTACGTTGCCACCCAGTACTGGTCCTTGCCCTTTATGCTTTTTATACGGGGGTTCCTCTTCAAACACTGGAGCATGAAGGCCCCCATTTGCACAAAATTGGAAGCGGTGGAGCGGCTACTGCTCATCGCCCAGGAGAATGCTGTTCTTGGTAGTGATGAGCGGCAGGGGCTATATTCGAATTTCCGATATTTCATGAATATTTTGAAGAATATTAGCTTAATTTTGAGAATTCAAGATTATTTTATTGAATGCGATAAATCAGCAATGTAATAATCGCGTAATGCGAATTCGTAACGCGAAATACAGGAGTGGGTCACTTTGGCTACATTTTTCATGCTGGTATAAGTTTACGGAGACTGGAAAAAAATGGTTGGCATGGCAGAACATTAGAATAGCTTTATATACAGATAGAGTTAAGTGCTCCAGTATATTCGCAATTGCGCTAATCGGCAGTGATTTAGAATATTTTCTTGCTTGTGGGCCAACAGCCGCCGGGGGCCTTCATCGGGCTGTTCTCGGAACTCTCTGCTCCCGGTGACCGCATTTGATTTCAGACCGGCTCCCAGCACAGGCACAGGTAAGGGATTATCTGTGCATCGCCAGACGGGTGAGTCAAGATGGCAGCCCGCATGTGTTCATTGGCGAACACTGCGAACTGACCATCACTGTCACTGATGAGGTGGTATGCTTAGGATCATGAGCAGTTCCTTTACTTCTCCATACTCTTCTCTTCCCATCACTGTGAAGGCTTTTTTAGATGTCGTTTAGCAAACTCTAATCTGGCCTTTCTGTTTTTGAGGCTTACCAAAGGTTTACATCTTGTTGTGAATCCTCTGTATTCACTCTGCTTCACTCAGCTATTCGTGATTTGCCACTCCCCCCGCCCATCTGCTGATGATTGGCAGTTTTATCTGTAGTTTTCTCCCTAGGAAAGAACTGCCAGTCATCATCAGGTGGGCAGGTAGAGCAGGAGCTCGGGAATATTCATGGCTCTTCTCCTGCAGACATGACTCCTTTCCAGGCTCGGGCCTCAATGATTATAATGTTGGTTCTTGGTCATCACTTTTAGTTCACGAGTGACACACTGCAGATATCAACAAGTCTGTCACTACTTTTTGCTGAGATCCTGATTTATTGTTATAGGCTGTCCATCTACATTATGTCCAAGAGAAAACAGGTCCTCTCTTGGTGTCATTGCAAATCTGATTACTTTATATTACTGGTGGTTTATATTATCTAAAGACATAGAAATATAGAATTATAGAAACATAGAATGTGTCGGCAGATAATAACCATTTGGCCCATCTAGTCTGCCCAATATACTGAATACTATGAATAGCCCTTGGCCCTATCTTATATGAAGGATGGCCTTATGCCTATCCCATGCATACTTAAACTCCTTCACTGTATTTGCAGCTACCACTTCTGCAGGAAGGCTATTCCACGCATCCACTACTCTCTCAGTAAAGTAATACTTCCTGAGATTACTTTTAAACCTTTGCCCCTCTAATTTAAAACTATGTCCTCTTGTAGCAGTTTTTCTTCTTTTAAATATTCTCTCCTCTTTTACCTTGTTGATTCCCTTTATGTATTTAAAAGTTACTATCATATCCCCTCTGTCTCGTCTTTCTTCCAAGCTATACATGTTAAGGTCCTTTAATCTCTCCTGGTAAGTTTTATCCGGCAATCCATATACTAGTTTAGTAGCTCTTCTCTGAACTCTCTCCAAAGTATCAATATCCTTCTGGAGATATGGTCTCCAGTACTGCGCACAATACTCCAAATGAGGTCTCACTAGTGCTCTGTAGAGCGGCATGAGCACCTCCCTCTTTCTACTGGTAATGGATCTCCCTATACACCCAAGCATTCTGCTAGCATTTCCTGCTGCTCTATGACATTGTCTGCCTACCTTTAAGTCTTCTGAAATAATGACCCCTAAATACCTTTCCTCAGATACTGAGGTTAGGACTGTATCACTGATTTTATATTCTGCTCATTTGGTTTTTATGCCCCAGGTGCATTATCTTGCACTTATCAACATTAAATTTTAGTTGCCAGATTTTTGACCATTCCTCTAGTTTTCCTAAATCCTTTTCCATTTGGTGTATCCCTCCAGGAACATCAACCCTGTTACAAATCTTTGTGTCATCAGCAAAAAGACACACCTTACCATCGAGGCCTTCTGCAATTTCGCTGATAAAGATATTAAACAATATGGGTCCCAGAACAGATCCCTGAGGTACCCCACTGGTAACAAGACCTTCGTCTGAATATACTCCATTGACTACAACCCTCTGTTGTCTGTCCTTCAGCCACTGCCTAATCCATTTAAACAATATGGGAGTCCAAGCCCAAAGACTCTAATTTATTGATAAGCCTTCTATGTGGGACAGTATCAAAAGCCTTACTAAAGTCTAGATAAACAATGTCTACTGCACCTCCGCCATCTATTATTTTAGTTACCCAATCAAAAAAATCTATAAGATTAGTTTGACATGATCTCCCTGAAGTAAACCCATGCTGTTTTTCATTTTTCAATCCATGGGATTTTAGATGTTCCACAATCCTCTCCTTAAGTATGGTTTCCATTAATTTCCCCACTATTGATGTCAGGCTTACTGGCCTATAGATGCTCGATTCCTCCCTACTACCTTTCTTGTGAATGGGCACAACATTTGCTAATTTTCAATCTTCTGGGACGACTCCTGTTGCCAGTGATTGGTTAAATAAATCTGTTAATGGTTTTGCTAATTCACCGCTGAGCTCTTTTAATAGCTTTGGGTGTATCCCATCAGGCGCCTGTGACTTATTTGTATTAATTTTAGACAGCTGACTTAGAACCTCTTCCTCTGTAAAGACACATGCATCAACAGATTCATTAGTCTTCCTTCCTAACTGAGGTCCTTTTCCTTCATTTTCCTTTGTAAAAACTTAACAGAAGTATTAATTGAGGCAGTCAGCTAGTTCTTTATCTTCTTCCATATACCTTCCTTCTTTTGTTTTTAATTAGGTAATGCCTTGTTTTAGTTTTCTTTTTTCATTTATGTATCTGAAGAATGTCTTATCGCCTTGCAATACTTTGTTGCTTCCTGCCTTTATCTGTGCTCAGAACAAGTCTTCTAATCAAAAACTTGCCAGCCTACTACACCCCTTGCATTTGCTTGATAGCCCGTGGCAGCATAGTACCATGGATTTTATTACCAATCTGCCTTCCTCTTCTGAGTGCATGATAATCTGGGTTGTGGCTGATCAGTTCTTGAAGATGGCTCACTTTATTGCCCCTGCCAGGTATTCCATCTGCCAGTAAACTGGCCAAGTTGTTTACAGTTACATGGGTTGCCCTTTAAACATTGTGTTTGATCAAAGGGTCCAATTTAATTTGAAATTTTGAAAGGCTATTTGCAAGCAGTTGGATGTCAAATTTTACTTTTCCTTGGCCTACCATCCGCAGTCAAATGGTCAAGTACAGCGTAACAATCAGTTTCTAGTTGATCTGCAACACTTCCATTTGCACAACATGATGACTGGGTTATTTTATTCACCTGGCAGAATTCTCATACAACAACCATTCCAGTGAATCTTCAGGTAAAAGCCCTTTCTTCATTGTATAGTGCCATCACTTAGGGGGTCTCTCTTCATGTTAATGTCTCCTCTGGAGTTCCTGCTGCTGATTTCACTTTCAATAACTTCACCCAAATCTGACAAAAAGCCAAAACTTCTCTGCTTCGGGCCTCCGCTTGCATGAAGAAATCCACTGATTACAGGCGCAGGACTCTGTTTCAATTTTCTTCAGGTGACAAGGTTTGGCTCTCCACAAAGAATATCAGACTCAAAGTGCCCTCTTAAAAGTTAACACCCTGTTTCATTGATCCATTTCTTATGCCACCAATCCCCTCCTTGCTGTGTGCAGTTGCATGGCTACTGACTTAATAGGATGGAAGATCACTTCCGTCAGCTGCCAACCCTACCACCAAATACGCCCCCCCCCCCAAATAACACTCTGAAGCCAACTTCTTGGTAAAAAAAAGGCCATAGCAGCCTGTTTATTAAACAAACAAATTCTTCATCAACTTTCTTTTAATGATCACAATAATAAACGCATAAACACATAAATAAAGTGTAATCATTTCCAACACATTGTGAAAGAATCCTAGAAGGCAACCCAAGCAAGCTGCATTCTTCACTCCCATCTCAACTTGACTTTCCACCTTACCTTTGGCCGCAATAACCGACCCAAAGGTACCAAATCCTCAAAAATTATATCTCCATCCACCGCTGTAGGCATTTTAGCCCAAACAGGAGCCCCAGCCATCAGCTTACCGAACCTCATGAGATGCATGCTCCAACGTGTCATGCACCTCTTAAACATTGTATTGCCTTCAAGGACCCTCCATTAACCGGCCACAAACGAACACAGGAAACACCTCACCTGTGGACGTCCTGCCACACACTCAGAGCTGCCTCTAGACCCTTCTGTAACCCCAAGGCCCACAAATCCATACCCACATAATTGAGATGTACACCATCTGCCTTCAAGAATTGAGGCGACGCAGCCTCCAATTCCCTATGGCGCACCACAAATCCACCCTGGCGAGGGACAAAACGACCAACTTCCTTGTTAAGCTTTGCCAGCGCCCTATTGATTCGATCCACTGACCTCGCAAATTGCCATGACCATCTAACAACCACTTCGGACCAAACGATCAACAAATCCGGAAAATCTCCCAGCAACCGCAACAGATCCAATATGATGTCACGTATCACATCCCTCGAACGCCAAACACTTAAATCGTTCCCGCCAACATGCAAAACTAAAATGTCGGGGGGCCTATCCAACATAGCAAAAGCATGGAATTCCGGCAACACCCGACACCACAAAAGCCCCCTCACACTAATCCACCACACTTGCAACTCCTCTGGCCGGAAACCCAATTGCCTTCCATTCCTCCACACGTCGGATCTCAATGCTCCCCAATGAATGTACGAATGACCCAGAATCCACCCCAAACATGGAGATGACCCTAAAAAACAAACACAATGAGACTTGACCCGGACAAGCAATTACAAACAAAACCCGCCTCAATAACATATGAGGGCGAATATATCCCCGAAAGCACTATGATTCCCACCGGCCAATCCGCTTAATAACTACATCACTAGGACCCCATCTAGCCGCCTCAGTCGCTGCTCCTTTCCTAAAGGAATGAGACGCAAACTCCATGGCCGGGTAACCTGTTGCTGCCAGACACCGCCTGAAGATCGCCACAAACTGAAAACGAGACATAGCCGAACCGTCCTGATGCACCATCAAAGAATCTGCCACGCACGGCCACAAAGACAAACATTCTTCCACACACCGAATAGGGAACAGCACGGACCCAGCCAATGGGTGCAACAAAATGCAAACCCCTCTACCTACTTTATCAGTTTTCAACCTACGCAGCACACATCGCAAACCTTCCTCATCCAAACCAATGTCTTCCCACAACAATCCGCCACCTCGCGCCCTCGCGCCACCAGCTCAGAGACCCTAAAGGCACCAAAGAAAGCCAAAGAAAACGCAGCCAAACACATCTCATACCAAGAATTGCACACCACACCAACCTGCTCCCACAACTGTTGTAACACCAAAAAAGAAAGTGGACGATACGTGTCCTTCTTAGCAGCACTGCGCCGATAGCCCTTCAGAGCCTGGCACACCAAAAAACTCTGGGACACGTCGGCTAAACCACACAAACGCAACCAAAAAGCCACAGCCGCAACCCTTTTAGAAACCACTGAGAAAGAGACTCCTGAACTATAAGAGACTAATATCTTGGCACTTTCTACCTATGCAATAAGAAGTTATAAATCTTTCAGTTACTATAAGAGACTATGCAAAGTTTTGTAAGGAAAAAAACAGACACACTGTTGGATTGAAGTCTATGACAGACTGAAATTGCAACATTGTTTCTGTTTAGACTTTGCTTCTCCACTCCACCACTTTCACTAGAAGGCTCAAGTTCAGCTAGACATTGTATATAAGGAAAGCAGTTAGGGGCTCTATTGTCTGCAGACAGAAACCAGTGTGTAGTGGAAGAGACTCTGCCAGACTGCACAAGTGACCAGAACAAGATGCTGAGATGGGATATTCTGCCATAGACCCTCGGTCAACAGCCCTTACACCAGACGGTCAACTAGATGACTGAGCCACAGATCCTGGGCCACTAGCCCTTTGGCCAGGGTACCAGAGTGAGAGAGAGAGAGAGAGAGAAAAAGACAGAGGGACAGCTAGCTCAGGCACAGAACCTTCTGCCAGGGAGGAGACTTGAGCCACCAGCTCAGTGCCTTGCCTGTACTGTTTTGCACTTGAGTTCCTCCAGTAAAGACTTTGCAATCTAATCAGCCGTATCTTTTTACATCCACATTTTTCAGGTAGAAATCAAAAATACTCACTCATTGGAAGCGCTGTCTGCGCTTTCAAATCCTTTATTGCTTCTTTACATTTATTCGGCTCACTGGCCTTTCTTTACATGAGAACGCTGAGCTGACTTTCATTGCCTACCACGAGATGTTTTGGGGGTCACGCCCCCTTACTCATGCATCACCAGTGAGACTCCGAATCAGGCCGTTAAAGGTATACACGTGAAGGGCCCGTTTTGTGAATCAAACTGATACAGGGCTACACGTGATTGCTGACGTGATAAAATATAGTTCCTCCCGTAAAGAAACACTCTGGTTTACTGCAAAACCGGACTCTCTGGACTTATTTCCTATTGGGGTGCACCATGCCTTACCATCCCTTCCGGAGTGTAGCAACACGTGGTGATGGTGTGCAGGGGATCCAGTGTAGCGTTGAACCCAACCCAAATCTGGCTACTCCATATAGGGATTAAAGTGTGAATAGTAGCAAGCCACCCGGATAACACCCTTATTGCTCATACACACAAACGTATTTTCTTTCCGTGTCCATTCCGTTTTCTTTGCAGACCGTATGCGGAACCATTCATTTCAATGGGTCCGCAATAAATCGAAAGTTATTACGTGTGCATTCCATTTCTGCATATCCATATTTCCGTTCCGCAAAAAAAATAGAACATGTCCTATTATTGTCCGCATTACGGACAAGGATAGTACTGTAATATTAGGGGCCAGCTGTTCCATTTTGCAAAGTACAGAATACCCACGGGCGTCATCCGCATTTTTTGCACACCGCAAAATATATACGGTCGTGTGCATGAGCCCTTAGGTTTAGCCCAAAGTCAAACTAGTTGGTTAACACAGTGGGTCAACAACCACTCTTGTAACACTTCTCTTATAAGTACAGTGCCTTGCAAAAGTATTCACCCCCTTGACTTTTTTCGTATTTTGTTACATTACAGCCTTAAAGTCAATGTTTTGTTAATCTGAATTTTATGTGATAGATCAGAACACAATAGTCTAAGTTGCTGAAGTGAAATTAGTAAAATATATAAATAAAACTATTGTTTGGAAATAGAAAACGTATGTATTCACCCCCTTTGTTAGGAAGTCAATAAAAAGCTCTGGTGCAACCAATTACCTTCAGAAGTCACATAATTTGTGAAATGATGTCACCTGTGTGCAATCTAAGTGTCACATGATCGGTCATTACATATACCCACCTTTTTTGAAAGGCCCCAGAGGCTGCAACACCTAAGCAAGAGGCATCACTAACCAAACACTGCCATGAAGACCAAGGAATTCCCCAAACAAGTAAGGGACAATGTTGTTGAGAAGTACAAGCTAGGGTTAGGTTATAAAAAAAATTCTCAAATCTTTGATAAACCTCAGGAGCACCATCAAATCTATCATAACCAAATGGAAAGAACATGGCACAACAGCAAACCTGCCAAGAGACGGCCGCCCACCAAAACTCACGGACCGGGCAAGGAGGGCATTAATCAGAGAGGCAGCACAGAGGTAACCCTGGAGGAGCTGCAGAGTTCCACAGACTGACTTATCTGCAGAGACTGGAGTATCTGTACCTAGGACGACAATAAGCCGTACACTCCATAGAATAGGGCTTTATGGCAGAGTGACCAGAAGAAAGCCATTACTTTCAGCAAAAAACAAAAAGGCACGTTGTGAGTTTGCGAAAAGGCATGTGGGAGACTCCCAAAAAGTATGGAGGAAGGTGCTCTGGTCTGAGGAGACGAAAATTTAACTTTTTGGCCATCAAAAAAAACGCTATGTCTGGCGCAAACCCAACAAATCACATCACCCAAAGAACGCCAACCCCACAGTGAAACATGGTGGTGGCAGCATCATGCTGTGGGAATGTTTTTCAGCAGCCAGGACTGGGAAACTGGTCAGAGTTAAGAGAAAGATGGATGGTGCTAAATACAGGGATATTCTTGAGCAAAACCTGTCCCACTCTGTGCGTGATTTGAGGCTAGGACGGAGGTTCACCTTCCAGCAGGACAATGACCCCAAACAGACTGCTAAAGCTACACTTGAGTGGTTTAAGGGGAAACATGTAAATGTGTGGGAATGGCCTAGTCAATGCCCAGATCTCAATCCAATAGAAAATCTGTGGTCAGACTTAAAGATTGCTGTTCACAAGCGCAAACCATCCAACTTGAAGGAGCTGGAACAGTTTTGCAAGGAGGAATGGGCAAAAATCCCAGTGGTAAGATGTGGAAAACTCATAGAGACTTATCCAAAGCGACTTGGAGCTGTGATTACCGCAAAAGGTGGCTCTGCAAAATACAAACCGGATTCCCAAAAAGTTGGGACACTATCAAATTGTGAATAAAAACTGAATGCAATGATGTGGAGGTGCCAACTTCTAATATTTTATTCAGAATAGAACATAAATCACGGAACAAAAGTTTAAACTGAGAAAATGTACCATTTTAAGGGAAAAATATGTTGAATCAGAATTTCATGGTGTCAACAAATCTCCAAAAAGTTGGGACAAGGCCATTTTCACCACTGTGTGGCATCTCCCCTTCTTCTTACAACACTCAACAGACGTCTGGGGACAGAGGAGACCAGTTTCTCAAGTTTAGAAATAGGAATGCTCTCCCATTCTTGTCTAATACAGGCCTCTAACTGTTCAATCGTCTTGGGCCTTCTTTGTTGCACCTTCCTCTTTATGATGCGCCAAATGTTCTCTATAGGTGAAAGATCTGGACTGCAGACAGGCCATTTCAGTACCCGGATCCTTCTCCTACGCAGCCATGATGTTGTGATTGATGCAGAATGTGGTCTGGCATTATCTTGTTGAAAAATGCAGGGTCTTCCCTGAAAGAGATGACGTCTGGATGGGAGCATATGTTATTCTAGAACCTGAATATATTTTTCCGCATTGATGGTGCCTTTCCAGACATGCAAGCTGCCCATGCCACACGCACTCATGCAACCCCATACCATCAGAGATGCAGGCTTTTGAACCGAGCGTTGATAACAACTTGGGTTGTTCTTGTCCTCTTTGGTCCGGATGACATGGCGTCCCAGATTTCCAAAAAGAACTTTAGCCAAAGGGGAGACAGTTGGTTTCCCCCTCCAACAACCAGACTCCAACCAGGCTTCTTCCATGGTAGCGCTGGTACCAGGGCAGAGTCCCGCTGATCCCTGCCCACAAAGCAACCTCCACTCCAAGCCAGGGATCAACTCAGAGACCGGGAGTACCAGCTACCAATATAACCTTGGTGGATTCACTGAACAGAGCCAGGCCCTAAGATTCAACAGGTCCAGTATTGGGTTGTGGATGGGCTGCCAGACTAACTCAGGTACCGACCGGCGTGAGGTCAGGTATCTGGTTAGTCTTCCCTGGGGGGGGGAGATGTGTGGCGAAACCAACCTCGCCACGGTGTTTTGGAGAGGGCTGTTTAAAAGCCTCTTGCCTCAGGATTATGGCCCATAGTAACTTTAAAGACAGACCGGCCGCACAGCTTAAATCTGTCTGTGGAATTGTATTTTATGTTATTATGCGTTCGGTTAAATTGTATGTTATGTGAGGGTACCCAGATAGCTAATAGTATTGTATTCGTGTATTCTGAGTGCCATTCACCTAATGATATGCACTCAGACTTGAGCTATCTGGGGATATGTTAAATGTCTGTGTTTGCTGTGGGGGTGTGCCATTGTGTGTTTAAATGGTGATGTCTGTCCTGTTGTCTCCACATGTGTATTGGTGATCTCCCTTTGTCCTGAGAGATAATTGGATTGCCTTCGGTTGTCTCCGGGACAGAGAGGAAGAAACCATGATGCATTGTGGGGATATGTTATATCTGTCCTGTGTCGCAGTCTCCCTTCTGGTCCTCTGGGGGCGTGAATGATTGGTTGCTGTATTTACATGGTATGTGTTGTAAATTACTGATTGGTTGTATTTCAAAACCCTGTGGGCGGACCTGTATTTGCAACAACTGTAATAAAAACCAGGCTGGGTGTGCCAGCATGTCAGAGCACTGCTTGACCCTCAACACGGAGCCTTGACTCGTTATTGGGGGGATTCCCTGTATGCTGTTGGAGACTGATTGCCAGGAGTGTAAGCTGACTGTACGCTTTTCCTGTTCATCTGCTGACAGCTATTCGTGAGGTTCCAGTTTGGAGTGCTATTTTGTATCCAGTTCGGGAGTTTGGTGTTCTGCAGTAGCTGTGCCTGTCTCTCAGAAAGGGGCATATCGCCTAAACAGATTTTAACCCCTTGTCTGCTGAAACGGTCCGTTAAAGTACCCTTTTCCAAATTATTATGCAAATGTTTTTTTTCTCATTTACCTAAATAATTGATGTAAATAACAGTCAGCATAATTCTCACGTTATCAACTATTAAGAGTACAATTCAAATTCTATTGACCAAACCTCCTAATGATAAAAGTATTTTTTTAAACATAAAAAATTACAATGCACTGTTCCAAACTAGTGTTTTAAAACACTTTATAGCAGGGATGCTCAACCTGAGGCCCTCCAGCTGTTCTTGTAAAATAATTTTAGTAAGGATTTTACATTGTAATCTTTAATAACAAATGTTTAGATACAAGTCATATAAAAAATATGACATTAAATTACATAATAACATATCTGTTGTACACTGTCAATGTAGCTGTTACATTCAAAGGTCAGTTAGATATAGATAGCATCACGACAATGTATTTTACGTCTAATATAAATAACAAACATTAGAGGAACATAACCAGGGACGGTGGGGTGGTCGGGGGGGGGGGGGGGAAGGTTAGATGAAATTGGTGTGGATCTATAACTCTCTGTCAGTCTCGCTGGAATATAAGAGCATTACATAAGTTGTTATAATGTTCAAATCGTCTTTAGAAGGCCACCTCTGTCTGATTAGAGCCAATACGTACAGCTCAATGTCTGCTTGATATAGCCTTTTTGTGAGGAATTTAGTTATCTGAGAAGTGTCTGTATGTTCGCCAAAGGTTCCAAATTCTCTCGAACTGGAGACAGGTGCGGGCGTCCCAGTGAGCTAATTGTTCAAGGCGGTACAACTGGTCACATTTCTGTATCCAGTGGGAAATGTTGCGAGGATCTGGAGACTTCCAATGCACTGCTACTAATAGTCTGGCTGCAGCTAACAATATATTACTAAGGATTCGGGTGTGTTTAGAGCATTCAAAGTCCCCATATATCCCAAAAAGGCATAATTTCGGAGAGACCGGAACCGAGGCCTTGCACAACTCCGAGATGGTTTTGCATATCTTTTGCCAATAGGGTTTTATTTTTGAGCAAGTCCACCAAATGTGTCCATATGTTCCTATGTCATTATTATATCTCCAGCACTCGGGGCTGCAGTCAGGGAATATACGTTTTAGGCGTTGTTGAGTATAGTACCATTGCATTTGTACTTTATAACTATTTTCTTGTAATGTCACACATCTGGACACCTTGGAGAAATTTAGCAGGGCTTGCTTTAAATCATTAGGAGTAAAAGTAATGTCTAAATCCCTCTCCCATTGTTCAAAACTTGGGAGAGTTTTAGGTCCCGTCAGTGACATTAGCAGGTTATATAGTTTGGATATTTTACTCTTTGGCTCTTTAGTTTGTAGAGCTAATTTCTCAAAAACAGAGTTCCTGTGGGTCGGAGAAATTTATTAAATGTTTTTTAATGGTCTGGGTAAAATAGGCCAAATGAAAGGTAGACAAGCTACCCATCAAGGGGTGTTTTTTCAGAACAGCAGAGGATGGGACATCATTGTCTGGACACAACTCTAGGGCCAGGCGATTAAAAGTTTTCACTCTTTCAGGTAGAGTCTCTTGAAAATGGGTAGTGGATTGAAAGAGCACATCTCTTACCTGTAGGAGTGTAAGGTAATTAGGAGAGAGCTGGTTCTGTTAGTTAGAGTCTAAACACATATGTAACATATATCTAGTAATAGAGCTATGAGTGCATAGCAGTTTATCCGCCTTGGTATGGTCTAGAAAAAGTAAGGAGCGAAGTGGAATGGAGGATAGATTATCCTCGACCAGTAAGTCTAGACGGTTACCGTATGGTTTCAGCCATTCTAGACACCTGGAACACACTATCGCTTTATGGTAAGCGTAAAGGCCACCTTTGGCAGGGCGCTGTATTATTTGTTTGAAAGACAATCTGGCTTTCCTTTCTCTCCACAGGAATTTTGAGAAGATATTTTGTAATTTTTTTTAAGTAAGACTTAGGGATTGATATAGGCAGAGCTTGAAGATAATAAAGTATGGTGGGCATCAGAATGGTCTTAAGGAGTGTTCTGCGACCAAGCCACGTTACATATGGTATGTCCCAAGAACTTATTAGATCTTCTAGTCTTTTGGGTAATGGAAGAAAATGTTCTCTGAATATTTGGGAATAGTCTGGGGTGAGCTTTACTCCTAGAAATGTTACAGAAAGAGTGGTCCACTGAAAGGAAGTACGTTTCTGCAGTGCGGCCATGTCTTGCAAAGGGAGTGATACATTCAGGACCGTGGATTTGGCAAGTTTACCGAAAAATTGGAAAGTGTGTTAAATGTCTGAAGTGTTGATACAATTGCTGGAAAGGCAGTGTGGCGAAACCAACCTCGCCACTGGGTTTTTGAGGGGCCTGTTTGCCAGCCTCTTGCCCAGGATTATGGTCCCTCTCATCAGCCAGGCCTCCTTTGTTCACAAAGGACTTGTACTAACTTGAACCCCTGGTCTAATTTGTGCCCTTTTGGGATGTTAAATGTCTATGTGTATTGTAAAGGGTGGGACATTGTATACGTTGAGTAGTGAGGTCTGTTCCATTGTCTGTCTGTGTGTATTGGCGATGTCCCTTTGTCCTGAGAGATAATTGAATTACGTGTCGGTTGTCTCCAGGACAGAAGACTATTGTGTATTCTCCTGCCTGTGATGATTGCATCAACCCAGTGTGAGGTAATTGTATCACAGGCAGAGGGGAGGATTTTGTGAGGGAGTGTCTGAGTGTATTGTACGTGGTTATTGGCTGTTTTTACAAAACCCTGTGGGTGGTAACCTTGTTGGAAGATGTGTATAAATCAATGCTGTGTGTTCAAATAAAGAGTTCATGCTTTACCCCTTCATGAAGTTTTGGCTCATGTTTGGGGAATGGGGTAACTACACTCTTGGGAATTGCGATATCACAATACTCCCCTGAGTATAAGCTCTTGTAAGAGCTTGTTCATGGTTACTGCTCTCTGGATTTAGGAGAGGTTCACCCACTGGAAGCTGAAGCCCGGTCTTGGGTCCAGTGTGGGTGGAGGACGGTGAGACCCCAACCAAGCTGCGGCGGTTCGTGGGGTCTGTGGTGGTTATGTTGTCAAGTTGAGTGTTTGGAGCCCTCAGGAAGCACTAGGAGCATCCATCGACTGAGGTATCCGGTCGGGTGCTAGGAAATCCGTTATAGGCAGCCTTGGGGTTCGTGATAAGCAATAATACATAATCTGCAAAGGCCGCAGTTTGATGGGTTGTGGTGCCGACTGTCACTCCAGCAATATCCAGGTGTTGAATTATTGTAGTAGCGCTTCAATCACTCATATAAACAGCAATGGGGAGAGGGGACAGCCTTGGCGTGTGCCATTTGATATACTGAAACTGCGGGAGAGGGTGCCGTTTACTAGAATGCATGCTGTGGGTGCTTGATACATTGCCATAACCACTTTTATAAAAGTGTCTGGGATGCCAAATTTGATCATGGTTAGCATCATAAATAGCCAGTCTACTCTGTCAAAAGCTTTTTCAGCATCCATAATAAGAATAGCCAACTTCGATTTTGTTTTCCTTTTTAGTTGCATTAGTTGGATAATTCTAATTATCTTATTTTTCATCTTCCCTTGCAGGTATAAAGCCCACCTGTTCTGCTGATATGAGCTCCGGTAAGTATATTTTTAACCTGTTAGCTAACATTTTCGCATTTAGTTTCAAACCATTATTAAGAAGCGAGATTGGTCTGTAACTCGAACAGAGTGAATGATTTTTATTTGGTTTGGGGATGATAGTAATTTGTGCCGTTAACATATCTCTGAAAAAAGCTACTCCTTCACTTACCATGTTATATACCTTTAAGAGCCTGGGCAAGAGTATGTCCTTGAAGATGTTATAATAGGGGATGGGAAGGCCATCTGGACCTGGGCTCTTGTTGGTAGGGGAATTTTTAAGGGCTGTATGCAGTTCAATAATTGAAAACAGGGTGTTTAATGTGGATACTTGAGCTGTTGTCAAAGAGGGTAATTTCAAATTGTTCAACCACTTCTGTATTTGGTGAGTTCTCAGGTCCATCTGATCTGTGGTATGCGTTTCTTTCAGATTGTATAGCTGATTGTAATATTTGCAGAATTGTTCGGCAATTACATCTTTTTTTTTTTTAAATATACTTTTATTCAAGGAAAAATACAAGTAAGCTGTATACAAAGCCATTGGTGACAAAATAGCATATACAAATGTCAGTTCAAGTACAGCATAGGTAAAGTGTCGTTCCGGACATAAAATACATGTACTCTTCCCACTTTTTCCCTTTTTTTCTTTCCTCTCCCTCCCACTTATAACTGAAATACCCAACTTTGAGAAAACTTTCAAACTTTCAAATCCCCCAATTGTTCCTTCAAATCCACCTGTAAGTATCATGTTGTGAGTTTAAAGGGTCCCATCAATGAGGGATATTCAGAATTGGGAATATAATGCAACATGAAACTCCTCCATATTTTGTACCATTTTTTCACCAGTATTTCTTTCCTGATAATCGCATCCCTACATTCTAGAAGAAATAAATGTTTAATTCGATTCAACAACATTTCTACACTAGGAACGTCTGTCGACAGCCACTGTGTCAATAGGCATCTCTTTGCCTCCAGCAATATCTTATGTTCCAGAATCGTCAGTCCCCTCCTCTCTCTACCCCTTTCATTATCAGATGATTATTTTTCTTATGCCTGAAATATGACCAATAGAGGTGATAATTTGTGCCGGTTATTGCTGAGTCGTTTCATAATTGCAAAGACTTAAGACCAGAATCTGACTAAACTGGGGCATGCCCATAAACCATGGAACAAGTCTGTTCCTGGCGTGCTACACTTTGGGCAAGGAGTTATCCTATCCGATCTGGCCAGAGAAGACGGTAAATGAAATACATAAATTGCCCTGTGAAGGATCTTGAACTGCGTTTCTCTCATCTGCTCATTAGGTACTGCTTTATATAGTACCTGAATACCCGCCCGAGCAATGGGCTCCAAATCCGTCACCCCCAGTTGATTTTCCCATTTCCTGAACAGGTTAATCACCAGCTGATCCTCCCAAGTTGTCCTAAGTACATTATAGATTTCTGAAATAGACATCCTATACTTATGTCCCAGAAAGGAGTCAAACTTGTTCCTCTGCCCTTCTATGGATAGATCTCTTATAATGCTCTTTACATAACTATGAACCTGCATATATGGAAATTGTGCTGGTTTCTGTAGGTTCCATCTCTCTATTAATTCTCCCAGTGATGCCCATTTGGCCTCTCTCTCGTGTATCAAGTCCCCCATCTTTGACACTCCCTTATTCGCCCACTCTTGGAAGGATTTCTCACTACACCCAGGATGGAAGTTAGGATTACCCTGTAAAGGGAGATGTTTCGAAAACAAATAAGGTAGACCAAAAAGTTTCCTCACTTTTTTCCACGTAATGATTGTGTCTGAGAATAAGAGCTCTTCTTGCTACATATGGCAGCTTTGATACTTTGGTGTGAAGGAGGGCTATCAGGTTCCATGGGGATGCTAGCTGACTCTCAACACTTAGGTTTGAATAAAACGTAGTCTTATTGGCCCAGTCCAGTATGTGTCTGCTAAGGCACGCCAAATTATAACCCCGTAAGTCTGGGAAATTAAGACCTCCCTGTTCCTTTTTAAGTTTCAACTTTTTTAACGCAACTTTTGCCTTCTTCCCTCTCCACAAAAATTGAGTAAACTTTTTCTCAAGGTCCCCTATATCAGCGTGTCGTAAGAGGATAGGTATTGTCTGTAAAGGGTACATTAGCTTCGCCGCCCCCATCATCTTAATCAGCTGGCAGCGACCCATTAGGGAGAGAGGTAAATTCTTCCATCTGTCCAGATCTTTTTTAATTTTGGCGAACAAAGGCGGGTAATTCAGCCTATATATGGAATGTGGTGATTTCCCTATTTTGACCCCTAGGTAAGTAATTTGAGTCGACGGTTTAGCAATACCAAACTTCCCTGAGCCAATATCCTTCCCATCATCTCCTTGTGCCAACGAAAGCAGTTCACACTTAGTTCTATTTACCGCATAGCCAGAGTATTTCCTGAATTCACTTAGCAGTTCCATCACCCTCCCCAGAAATAGTATTATGTCATCGGCGAACAAAGCCGCTTTTGCCTGACATCCCCCAAACTTGATGCCCTCAAAGTTATTGGAGTCACACAATTCCCTGGCAAGTGGTTCTAGGGCTAAGTTAAACAGGAGAGGAGAAAGTGTGCAACCCTGTCGGGTGCCCTTTTGAAGTTGACAGGGTTTAGATAAAAAGCCTTGAGTATACACCCTTGCTCTCGGATTATGATACATTTGGGATAAATATGCCCTGAAAGCCCCCTTGAATCCCATCTTATCTAATACTGCTCCCAACCATGCCCATCTTACATTGTCAAGCATGTGAGCATGGCTGGAAACTCCCCCCTAACTGGGAGATTCTGCACCCAATCAAGAACCGTCAAGACAGTCCTTATATTTGTTACAGCGGACCTGCCTTTTACAAATCCTACCTGTTTCCGTCCTATTAACTGGGGCAGAAATACCGCCAAGCGGTCCGCTATAATCTTGGCCATGAAGTTGGAATAAGCCACCCTGACTTTCTGTCTCGCTACGTTAAAGGATTGTTGAGCCTTTTTTTGACACTTCTCTCATACCCCATGATCTTTCCCCTCATCACCACTTTTGAAGCGTTCCAAAACAACTGTGGGTCCCTAAGTGCACCTCATTGTCAGATTTAAATTCCTCCCACCATATGGATAACTTTTCTACAATCTCCTCTCTTGCGCATAGATGAGAAGGAAAGCGCCAAATATAATCATCCCGCTTGGGAATGACTCAAACAAATCTAGTGATTTAGACAACGCTCCATAATGCAGCAGGAAGTTGCTTTTTTGAAATCTGAGATTTGTAAATTAACTGTTAAACAAACTCAGGCTGGGAATCTTGCAATTTCACTGCCACACAGGCCCCCTAGAAATGGAAGATGGGTTACTGCAGATTCTGGTAGACTTAGAGTTGCGGATAGAAGACATGTCCCACAGTCTGTGGCTGTGGCTCTCCATAATTCATTTGCAGCACTTTCAGAGCGCAAGAGCAACATAGAGGATGGCTCAGGCACAGTGGGTGAGGAACAATCATCTCCTAAGCCTAAAGTATGCAAGACTGTAGCTAAAGACAAAAAGGAGAAGGTGAGGACTGATAGTAAGCAGCTGTTGATGGGCGATTCTATCATAAGAGGTGTAAAGTTTGAGGAAAAGAGTTTTGTGAGATGTCTCCCTGGTGCTACCTCTAGCAGGGACAGACGACATATCCTTAATATTGTTAGGCAAGCAAAGCAGGAAAGGGTGGTGGATGTTATTGGCCATCTTAGGACAAATGATCTGGCTTGCAATGAGGTTTCAAAGGTGAAGGAAGCTTTTCACACACTTGGTAATGATATACAAGAGGTTGCATCGACTGTTTAATTCTCTGCAGTTTTGCATGTGTATAACCTTCAGCATGACAGGAAGATGCGCATTAAGGAATTCAATGTATGGCTTGGTAAATGGTGTCTGAACCAAGGGTTTGACTTTGCGTCTAATATTAGCTCTCGTTAGAATGGAAAAGAACTGTACAAGAAAGATGGTTTGCATCTTTATCTCAAGGTAACGAATGTCCTCAGTGAATAGTTCAAAGTATTTGCTAAAGAGCATTTAAACTAGGAAAGGGGGGGAAAAGAGTGATAATCCAGCAACTCCGACTGCCCCCCAGAACAATGCCAGAAGATGCCAGTAGCATATACAGTAGAGACCAAAAGTTTGGACACACCTTCTCATTCAAAGAGTTTTCTTTATTTTCATGACTATGAAAATTGTAGATTCACACTGAAGGCATCAAAACTATGAATTAACACATGTGGAATTATATACATAACAAAAAAGTGTGAAACAAATGAAAATATGTAATATTCTAGGTTCTTCAAAGTAGCCACCTTTTGCTTTGATTACTGCTTTGCACACTCTTGGCATTCTCTTGATGAGCTTCAAGAGGTAGTCACCTGAAATGGTCTTCCAACAGTCTTGAAGGAGTTCCCTGAGATGCTTAGCACTTGTTGGCCCTTTTGCCTTCACTCTGCAGTCCATCTCACCCCAAACCATCTCAATTAGGTTCAGGTCCTGTGACTGTGGAGGCCAGGTCATCTGCTGCTCTATGACATTGTCTGCCTACCTTTAAGTCTTCTGAAATAATGACCCCTTTCCTCAGATACTGAGGTTAGGACTGTATCTCTGATTTTATATTCTGCTCTTGGGTTTTTACGCCCCGGGTGTGAATCTACAATTTTCATAGTCATGAAAATAAAGAAAACTCTTTGAATGAGATGGTGTGTCCAAACTTTTGGTCTGTACTGAAATGACAAGCTCAGAGTCTTGTCTACAAATGCTCGCAGTTTAGGGAATAAGATCAATGAACTTGAGTCTATATTGGCATCTGAGAATATAGATTTAGCGGCTGTTACTGAGACATGGTTTAATGGGAGTAATGACTGGGATATAACAATATCAGGGTCCTCTCTATATAGGAAAAACAGAGAAGGCAAGAAAGGGGAGGGGTGGCCCTGTATGTGAAAGATAGCTTAACATCTAATTTAATACAAGTTAGCGAGACCAATTTAGAGTCAGTTTGGGTTACGTTGCAGCTTGATAATCATAAGGTAACTCGTGTAGGTGTGCTATATAGACCACCTAGCCAAGTCAAAGAATTAGATGATCTACTAGTTGAGGAAATAGCTAAAATGACATTGAAAGGGGAAGTTATCATTATGGGAGACTTTATTGTTTCTGATGTAAACTGGAAAACCAAAATAGCTAGTTCTGCCAGGAGTACAGATTTTCTAATTTCCCCACTGGGATTACCTTTACAGCAAGTAGTGGAGGAGCCAACCCGGAAGGAGGCCATTTTAAATTTAGTATTCACAAATGAGAATTTGGTATCTGATATTACTGCAGGGGAAAGCTTGGGATCTAGTGATCACCAGTCAGTGTGGTTTACTATAAGTACAGTGACTGAATCACAGCACACAAAAACAAAAGTTTTAGATTTTAGAAAAACAGACTTTTCTAAAATTAGATTAGTGGTATACGAGTCCCTATCAGATTGGAACAGTTTTAATGGAGTCCAGGAGAAATGGGACTACTTAAAAGTGGCACTACTGAAGGCAACAGATAATTGCATTAGGCTTGTCAGTAAAAGCAAAAAAAAGGAAGAGACCACTGTAGTACTCAGCAGAAGTGGCCAAAACCATTAAAAACAAAAAGATAGCATTTAGTAGTTATAAAAAAAAAAAAGAGGATGACAGGCAAATTTATAAGATCAGGCAGAGAGAGGCCAAGCAAGTTATAAGAGCTTCTAAAGCACAGGCAGAAGAGAAATTAGCTCAGTCAATGAAAGAAGGCGATAAGACATTCTTCAGATACATCAATGAAAAAAGGAAACTAAAGCAAGAAATTATCAAATTAAAAACAAAAGAAGGAAGGTATATAGAAGAAGATAAAGAACTAGCTGACTGCCTCAATCAATACTTCTGTTCAGTTTTTACAAAGGAAAATTAAGGAAAAGGACCTCAGTTAGCAGGAAATGCTAGCAGAATGCTTGGGTATATAGTAGAGGCATTAACAGTATAAAGAGGGAGGTGCTCATGCCGCTTTACAGAGCACTAGTGAGACCTCGTTTGGAGTATTGTCCATATCTCCTGAAGGATATTGATACTTTGGAGAGAGTTCAGAGAAGAGCTACTATACTAGTACATGGATTGCAGGATAAAACTTACCAGGAAAGATTAAAGGACCTTAACATGTATAGCTTGGAAGAAAGACGAGACAGAGGGGATATGATAGAAACCTTTAAATACATAAAGGGAATCAACAAGGTAAAAGAGGAGAGAATATTTAAAAGAAGAAAAACTGCTACAAGAGGACATAGTTTTAAATTACAGGGGCAAAGGTTTAAAAGTAATATCAGGAGGTATTACTGACAGAGTAGTGGATGCATGGAATAGCCTTCCTGCAGAAGTGGTAGCTGCAAATACAGTGAAGGGGTTTGAGCATGCATGGGATAGGCATAAGGCCAGCCTTCAAATAAGATAGGGCCAGGGGCTATTCATAGTATTCAGTATATTAGGCAGACTAGATGGGCCAAATGGTTCTTATCTGCCGACACATTCTATGTTTCTAAGCAGAGCACTATTTTCAAGCAATATGGGGAAGAAAAATGAACTCTCTGCTGCCGAAAAGAATGAACTACTTTAATGGCTTGGACGAGGTATGAAAACATTAGATATTTCACAAAAACGTAAGCGTGATCATCGCACTATTAAGAGATTTGTGGCTGATTCAGAGCGCAGACAGATTTGTGCAGATAAAGGCACATTGAGAAAGATTTCTGCCAGATCCATGCATCGGATCAAAAGAGCAGCTGATAAAATACCATTACATAGCAGAAAACAGATATTTGAAGCTGCTGGTGCCTTTGTAGTCCCACGGACATCAAGGTGTAGAGTCCTCCAGAGTCTTGCAACTATGCATAAACCTTCTAATCGGCCACCATTAACCATAATAAATACACAAGTAATACATAAGTTTTATGTATGATCTGTACGATTGCTTTATAACCAGCATGTTATCTACAATATGATCCATACACTCTATAGGGTTATATAGTGGTATCATGTCGTTGCAGGCTTTGATTTTAGTAGATGTAATTCCTCAGGTTTCCTGCAGAGGCGCTGCATATAAAACAAACGCAGCCTTTGTCCAGACCTGGTCTGTGTAGAGCACACAGGACAGAAATGCAGGTCTAAATCCTAAGGCGGGGGCAGGGGCAGTCACAGGATTGCAGCAAATCAGGGATTTGTTGTCTCTTTTTTTTGCTCATATTGCTCAAGACATCATCATCATCACAAGACATCATTGCATTATCATTGCAACACAGCAGTGACAGGGGGTCCTTTCTGTAGATTGTAAGCTCCTAGGAGCGGGAGGAGAATTCCTTTTTGTAGATTGTAAGCTCCTAGGAGGAGGATTCCTTTCTGTAGATTGTAAGCTCCTAGGAGCAGGAGAGCCCTTTCTCTATATTGTAAACTCCTAGAAGCAGGGATGGTGGTGGTGGGTTTTACCACTTTTTACAATTCTGCATTACACTACTTTCACGGTTTATTGCTCGGTCATACAACTTACCACCCAAATGAATTTTACCTAATTTTCTTCTCACTAATAGAGCTTTCATTTGGTGGTATTTCATTGCTGCTGACATTTTAACTTTTTTTGATATTAATGACCGAAGTTTTTTCAAAAAAATTACATTTTTCACTTTCTGTTGTAAAATGTTTCAAATAAAACTACATTTCTATATAAATTTTTCTCAAAATTTATTGTTCTACATGTCCTTGATAAAAAAAAAAAGCAATACTGTAAGTGCATATTTATTGGTTTGGGTAAAAGTTATAGCGTTTACAAACTATGTACAAACTATGGTGCCAAAAAATAAATTTATGCACTTTGACTTTCTGAGCACCTGTTATGTTTCCTGAGGTTCTACAATGCCCAGACAGTAGAAACACCCCACAAATGACCCCATTTCGGAAAGTAGACACCCTAAGGTATTCGCTATTCGCTGATGGGCATAGTGAGTTCATGGAAGTTTTTATTTTTTATCACAAGTTAGCGGAAAATGGTTATTTTTTATTTACTCGTAATAGATCTTCCTTTTGTCCCTTCTGAACCGTTGCCCCCAAAAAAATCAGTTCGTTCCATATCTCTCACTTTATTAAGTGCTCCATCTATTAGTGCAACGGGATAATCTTTTTTTTAAAACTCGTTCTTCATATTTTCAGCTTCTTGTTCAAATTGGGCATTTGCTGTACAGTTTCGTTTTATTCGTCGAAATTGGCCTTGAGGAATGTTGATAAGCCAACTTGGGAGATGGCAACTACTATATAAAATATAACTTTTCCTAGTAGATGGCTTGATAAATGTACAACTTTTTAGTTTCTTGTCTTCCACATAAATTAACACATCTAAAAACTACAAACGTTCATTACTTGTTACACCAGTGAATTTAAGATTAAGTGTGTTAAAATAGATTTATTCTAAAAAAAGATCCAATTGGTCTTTACCTGACTTCCAAACAAAAAAGATGTCATCGATGTATCTGTGCCATAGCACCAGGTCCGTCCCCAGTCTGGGGGCCACCACTTGCTCCTCCCAGTAAATAAGTAACTGGGGGCGAACCTGGTGCCCATAGCAGACCCTTGGGTTTGTAAAACATAATCACCATTAAAATTAAAATAATTGTGGGACAAGATAAAATCGATGCCATCTATTAAAAACCCAATCTGTCCAAGGGTTAACCTCCCTTCTTGTCGTAACTGACTATCGACTGCCCGTTTTCCCTGTTCATGGTTAATGACAGTGTATAATGATTGGACGTCCAACGTCTCCATTATCCAATCTTCCTCAAAAGTTACTTTTTCTATTGCCTCAATAATTTGGGTCGTATCTTTTGTATATGGAGGTATCTTTTTAACCATTGTCTGCAACAACACATCAATATAATGCGAATCTTAGGTATGCAATAAAAAACCGATATACGTGGATGTTTGTTCAATATAAAATTAAATTCCTCTTCATTTAAAATGCCTCTTCTTTTCCCCTCTTCACAAAAATTGACCAGCTCCGAATAATCCTGATGTGTGGGATTTTTTTTCAACTTGGTGTATGTTTCCCCATCAGACAATTGTCTTAAACACTCCAAATTATATTTAACTGTATCCTGTATGATTATTGATCCCCCTTTATCCGCAGGGCGGATAACAATATCATAATTTTTTGGGAGTGTTTTCAAAGCTGTTATTTCTTCTCTTGTTAAATTTTGTTGTCTATATTTCATAGAATTTTTAATCTTCCGTAAGTTGTTTTCAACACATTCTTTGAAAGTAATAATTTCTTGACTCGCTCCTAGGGTATTTTTTTTAATTATTCCTCAATGTTTTATGTGTATATTGGTCATGTTGATTTGCCTGATTATCTTTCCTATCTATTGTGTTTCCTAAGAAGTATTTTTTTAGGCAAAGCCATCTCATGAATTTCTCAATCCCAATAAAGGTTTCAAATTTGTTTAATCTCACTGTAGGAGCATATTTCAATCCTTTATTTAGCAATTGGCTTTGGGTGTTTGATAAGATGACAGAACTCAAATTGCTAATAGAATCATTATCAACAGCGGATTCATTTATCTGGGGTAATGTCACCCTCTTCCTTCCTCCCCTCCTTGTCTTCCCCTTTCTTCCTGGCATTGTCTCGCCCTGGGGCGGTGATTCTGACTGTGATAGTCGTTGTGTTAGTGTTAGTGATATGCTATGTTGTAGCCAATAATTGTATAAACCAATATTGGCATCACAGAGCCCAATAATATACAATATACCCAAAAATACATGAAAGTGGTCAAAATGCATCAGACACAGATTATACATGTAAAAGTCCATCATAGCATTTCCATAATGGTCCGTCTTCATGTTTACAATGTATATGGATCATCTCTCTCCTCGCACCTCCCCAAAGATCAGTTTTCTTGGCCTTACAAGAAACTGTATAAATAGAAAGGAAATCAAATCACTAAAAAGTCAACATAATAACTACACAAAAGAAACGATTTGAAACTCAAAGTCTCATTCAATCCATGAGGAGTTACAGTATTGAGTAGAACCATCCATTTTGTTTCTAACGGAAACTAACAGAGGTAACGGAAGATAACAGAGGTAAAGGAAGATAATGAAAACTAACGGGAGGTAACGGAAACTAACGGGATATAACGGAAACTAACGGAAGATAACGGAAACTAATGGTATATAACGGAAGATAACGGAAACTAACGGGATATAACGGAAGATAACGGAAGATAACGGAGGTAAAGGAAGATAATGGAAACTAACGGGAGGTAACGGAAGAGAACGGAGGTAAAGGAAGATAATGGAAACTAACGGGAGGTAACGAAAACTAACGGAAAGTAACGAAAACTAACAGGAGGTAACGGAAACAAACGGGACGTAACGGGAGGTAGCGGAAAGTAACGGGAGATAACGAAAACTAACGGGAGGTAACGGAAACTAACAGGAGGTAACGGGATATAACGGAAACTAACGGAAGATAACGGAAACTAACGGGAGGTAACGGAAACTAACGGTAGGTAACGGGATATAACGGAAACTAACGGAAGATAACAGAAACTAACGGGAAGTAACGGAAACTAACGGGATATAACGGGAGATAACGGAAGATAATGGAAACTAACGGGAGGTAACGGAAACTAATGGGAGGTAACGGAAACTAACGGAAAGTAACGGAAACTAACGGGAGGCAACGGAAACTAACAGGAGGTAACGGAAATTAACGGAAGATAACGGAAACTAACGGGAGGCAATGGAAACTAACGGGAAGTAACTGAAAGTAACGGGAGGTAACGGAAAGTAACGGGAGACAACGGAAACTAATGGGAGGTAACGGAAACTAACGGGGGTGGTAACGATATATAACGGAAAATAAGGGAAGATAACGGAAACTACCGGGAAGTAATAGGAACTAACGGGAGGTAACTTCCCATTAGTTTCCGTTACCTCCCGTTAGTTCCTGTTACCTCCCGTTAGTTTCCGTTATCTTCCTTTACCTCCGTTATCTTCCGTTATCTCCGTTAGTTGCTCTTATCTTCCGATATTTCCCGTTATATCCCGTTACCTCCCGTTAGTTTCTGTTACCTCCCGTTAGTTTCCGTTACCTCCCGTTAGTTTCCGTTATCTTCCTTTACCTCCATTGTCTTCCGTTACCTCCGTTAGTTTCCATTATCTTCCGTTTTATCCCGTTACCTCCCGTTAGTTTCTGTTACCTCCAGTTAGTTTCCGTTATTTCCCGTTACTTTCCGTTACCTCCCGTTACTTTCCGTTACTTCCCGTTAGTTTCTGTTAGTTTCCGTTACCTCCCGTTAGTTTCCGTTATCTTCCATTAATTTCCGTTACCTCCCGTTAGTTTCCGTTACCTTCCGTTAGTTTCCGTTACTTTCCGTTAGTCTTCGTTACCTCCCGTTAGTTTCCGTTACCTCCCGTTAGTTTCCGTTATCTTCCTTCACCTCCGTTATCTTCCGTTACCTCTGTTAGTTTCTGTTATCTTCCATTATCTCCCGTTATATTCCGTTACCTCCCGTTAGTTTCCGTTACTTCCCGTTAGTTTCCGTTACCTCCTGTTAGTTTCTGTTACCTCGTGTTAGTTTCCGTTATCTTCCGTTACCTCCGTTAGTTTCCATTATCTTCCGTTAATTTCCGTTACCTCCCGTTAGTTTCCGTTATCTCCCTTTACCTCCGTTGTCTTCCGTTACCTCCGTTAGTTTCCGTTCTCTCCCGTTATATCCTGCTACCTCCCGTTAGTTTCCGTTACTTCCCGTTAGTTTCCGTTACCTCACGTTAGTTCCCGTTATCTCACGTTAGTTGCTCTTATCTTCCGTTATCACCCGTTATATCCCGTTACCGCCTGTTAGTTTCCGTTACTTCCCGTTAGTTTCCGTTATCTTCCGTTAGTTTCCGATATATCCCGTTCCCTCCCGTTAGTTTCCGCTACCTTCCGTTAGTTTCCGTTAGCTCCCGTTAGTTTCCGTTATCTTCCTTCACCTCCGTTATCTTCCGTTACCTCCGTTAGTTTCCGTTATCTTCCATTATCTCCCATTATATTCCGTTACCTCCCGTTAGTTTCCGTTACTTCCCGTTAGTTTCCGTTATCTTCCGTTAGTTTCCGTTATATCCCGTTACCTCCCGATAGTTTCCGTTATCTTCTATTACTTTACGTTACCTCCCGTTACTTCCCGTTACTTCCAGTTCGTTTCCGTTACCTCCCGTTTGTTTCCGTTACTTCCCGTTAGTTTCCGTTACCTCCCGTTAGTTTCCGTTAGTTTCCGTTACCTCCCGTTAGTTTCCGTTACCTCCCGTTAGTTTCCGTTAGTTTCCGTTACCTCCCAATAGTTTCCGTTATCTTCCGTTAATTTCCGTTACCTCCCGTTACTTCCCGTTACTTCCAGTTCGTTTCCGTTACCTCCCGTTTGTTTCCGTTACTTCCTGTTAGTTTCCGTTACCTCCCGTTAGTTTCCGTTACCTCCCGTTAGTTTCCGTTAGTTTCCGTTACCTCCCAATAGTTTCCGTTATCTTCCGTTAATTTCCGTTACCTCCCGTTAGTTTCCGGAACCTTCCGTTAGTTTCTGTTACTTTCCGTTAGTCTCCGTTACCTCCCGTTAGTTTCCGTTATCTTCTATTATCCCCCGTTATATTCCGTTACCTCCCGTTAGTATCTGGTTACTTCCCGTTAGTTTCCGTTACCTCCCGTTAGTTTCCGTTACCTCGCGTTAGTTTTCGTTATCTTCCGTTACCTCCGTTAGTTTCCGTTATCTTCCGTTAATTTCCGTTACGTTCCGTTAGTTTCCGTTACCTCCCGTTAGTTTACGTTATCTTCCTTTACCTCCGTTGTCTTCCTTTACCTCCGTTAGTTTACGTTCTTTCCCGTTATATCCTTTTACCTCCCGTTAGCTTCCGTTACTTCCCGTTAGTTTCAGTTACCTCCCGTTTGTCCCCGTTACCTCCCGTTAGTTTCCGTTACCTCCCGTTAGTTTCCGTTATCTTCCTTTACCTCTGTTATCTTCCGTTACCTCCGTTAGTTGCTCTTACCTTCCGTTATCTTCCGTTATATCCCGTTACCTCCTGTTAGTTTCCGTTACTTCCCGTTAGTTTCCGTTATCTTCCGTTAGTTTCCGTTATATCCCGTTACCTCCCGTTAGTTTCCGTTACCTCCCGTTAGTTTCCATGAGCTCCCGTTACTTTCCGTTACCTCCTGTTACTTTCCGTTACCTCCCGTTACCTCCCGTTACTTTCCGTTACTTCCCGTTAGATTCCGTTATCTTCCTTTGCCTCCGTTATCTTCCGTTACCAACGTTAGTTTCCGTTATCTTCCGTTATCTCCTGTTATATCCCGTAACCTCCCGTTAGTTTCCGTTACTTTCCGTTAGTTTCCGTTATCTTCCGTTAGTTTCTGTCATATCCCGTTACCTCCCGTTAGTTTCCGTTATCTTCCTTTACCTCCGTTATCTTCCGTGACCTCCCGTTAGTTTCTCTTGTGTTTCGTTATATCCCGTTAGTTTCCGTTACTTCCCGTTAGTTTCCGTTATTTTCCGTTAGTTTCCGTTATATTCCGTTACCTCATGTTAGTTTCCGTTATCTTCAGTTACTTTCCGTTACCTCCCGTTTTTTTCCGTTACGTCCCATTATTTTCCGTTTCTTCCTGTTATTTTCCGTTACCTCCCGTTATTTTCCGTTATATCCCGTTACCTCCCGTTAGTTTCCATTACCTCCCGTTGGATTCCGTTATCTTCCGTTGCTTTCCGTTACCTCCCGCTAGTTTCCGTTATCTCCCGTTACTTTCCGTTACCTCACGTTACTTTCCGTTACTTCCAGTTTGTTTCCGTTACCTCCCGTTAGTTTCCGTTACCTTCCGTTAGTTTCCGTTACCTCCCGTTAGTTTCCGTTATCTTCCTTTACCACCGTTATCTTCCATTACCAACGTTAATTTCCGTTACTACCCATTAGTTTCCGTTATCTTCCGTTAGTTTCCGTTATATCCCGTTACCTCCCGCTAGTTTCCGTTACCTCCCGTTAGTTTCTGTTATCTCTCGTTAGTTTCCGTTATATTCCTTTACCACCGTTATCTTCCGTTACCACCGTTAATTCCGTTACTACCCATTAGTTTCGGTTATCTTCCGTTAGTTTCCGTTATATCCCATTACCGCCCGTTAGTTTCCGTTATCTTCCTTTACCTCCGTTATCTTCCATTACCTCCGTTAGTTTCTCTTATCTTTCGTTATATCCCGTTAGTTTCCGTTACTTCCCGTTAGTTTTTGTTATTTTCTGTCAGTTTCCGTTATATTCCGTTACCTCCCAGTAGTTTCCGTTATCTCCCGTTACTTTCCGTTACCTCCTGTTACCTCCCAATAGTTTCCGTTACCTCCCGTTACTTTCCGTTATCTTCTATTACTTTACGTTACCTCCCGTTACTTCCCGTTAATTCCAGTTCGTTTCCGTTACCTCCCGTTAGTTTCCGTTACTTCCCGTTAGTTTCTGTTACCTCCCGTTAGTTTCCGTTATATCCCGTTACCTCCCGATAGTTTCCGTTACCTCCCGTTAGTTTCCGTTATCTTCTATTACTTTACCTTACCTTCCGTTACTTCCCGTTACTTCCAGTTCGTTTCCGTTACCTACCTTTAGTTTCCGTTACCTCCCGTTAGTTTCCGTTATCTTCCGTTAATTTTCGTTACCTCCCGTTGGTTTCCGTTACTTCCCGTTAGTTTCCGTTATCTCCCGTTAGTTCCCGTTACCTCCCGTTAGTTTCCGTTACCTCCCGTTACTTCCCGTTATCTTCCTTTACCTCCGTTATCTTCCTTTTCCTCCGTTAGTTTCCGTTACCTCCCGTTAGTTTCCGTTATATTCCGTTAATTTCCGTTACCTCCTGTTGGTTTCCGTTACTTCCCGTTAGTTTCCGTTATCTCCCGTTAGCTCCAGTTACCTCCCGTTATTTTCCGTTATCTTCCGTTAATTTACGTTACCTACTGTTGGTTTCCGTTACTTCCCGTTAGTTTCCGTTATCTCCCGTTAGTTCCCGTTACCTCCCGTTAGTTTCTGTTATCTTCCGTTTATTTCCGTTATTTTCCTTTATCTCCCGTTAGTTCCCGTTACCTCCCGCTAGTTTCCGTTACCTCCCGTTACTTTCCGTTATCTTCCTTTACCTCCGTTTTCTTCCTTTTCCTCTGTTAGTTTTCGTTATCTCCCGTTAGTTCCCGTTACCTCCCGCTAGTTTCCGTTACCTCCCGTTACTTTCCGTTATCTTCCTTTACCTCCGTTATCTTCCTTTTCCTCCGTTAGTTTCCTTTATCTTCCGGTAGTTTCCGTTATATCCCGTTACCTCCCGTTAGTTTCCGTTACTTCCCGTTAGTTTCCGTTATCTTCCGTTACCTCCCATTAGTTTCTGTTACTTCCCGTTAGTTTCCGTTATCTTCCGTTAGTTTCCGTTAACTCTTGTTAGTTTCCGTTACCTCCCGTTAGTTTCCGCTATCTTCCGTTAGTTCCCGTTACCTCCCGTTAGTTTCCGTTACCTCCCGTTACTTTCCGTTATCTTCCTTTACCTCCGTTTTCTTCCTTTTCCTCCGTTAGTTTCCGTTACCTCCCGTTAGTTTCCGTTATCTTCCGTTAATTTTTGTTACATCCCGTTGGTTTCCGTTACTTCCCGTTAGTTTCCGTTATCTTCCGTTAATTTCCGTTACCTCCCGTTGGTTTCCGTTACTTCCCGTTAGTTTCCGTTATCTCCCGTTATTTCCCGTTACCTCCCGTTAGTTTCTGTTATCTTCCGTTAATTTCCGTTAGTTTCCGTTCTCTCCTGTTAGTTCCCGTTACCTCCCGCTAGTTTCCGTTACCTCCCGTTACTTTCCGTTATCTTCCTTTACCTCCGTTATCTTCCTTTTCCTCCGTTAGTTTCCGTTATCTTCCGTTAGTTTCCGTTATATCCCGTTACCTCCCGTTAGTTTCCGTTACTTCCCGTTAGTTTCCGTTATCTTCCGTTACCTCCCGTTAGTTTCCGTTACTTCCCGTTAGTTTCCGTTATCTTCCGTTAGTTTCCGTTAACTCTTGTTAGTTTCCGTTACCTCCCGTTAGTTTCCGTTACCTCCCGTTAGTTTCCGCTATCTTCCGTTAGTTCCCATTACCTCCCGTTAGTTTCCGTTACCTCCCGTTACTTTCCGTTATCTTCCTTTACCTCCGTTTTCTTCCTTTTCCTCCGTTAGTTTCCGTTACCTCCCGTTAGTTTCCGTTATCTTCCGTTAATTTCCGTTACCTCCCGTTGGTTTCCGTTACTTCCCGTTAGTTTCCGTTACCTCCCGTTAGTTTCCGTTACTTCCCGTTAGTTTCCGTTATCTCCCGTTACCTCCCGTTAGTTTCCGTTATCTTCCGTTAATTTTTGTTACCTCCCGTTGGTTTCCGTTACTTCCCGTTAGTTTCCGTTATCTTCCGTTAATTTCCGTTACCTCCCGTTGGTTTCCGTTACTTCCCGTTAGTTTCCGTTATCTCCCGTTAGTTCCCGTTACCTCCCGCTAGTTTCCGTTACCTCCCGTTACTTTCCGTTATCTTCCTTTACCTCCGTCATCTTCCTTTTCCTCCGTTAGTTTCCGTTATCTTCCGTTAGTTTCCGTTATATCCCGTTACCTCCCGTTTGTTTCCGTTACTTCCTGTTAGTTTCCGTTATCTTCCGTTACCTCCCGTTAGTTTCCGTTACTTCCCGTTAGTTTTCGTTATCTTCCGTTAGTTTCCGTTAACTCTTGTTAGTTTCCGTTACCTCCCGTTAGTTTCCACTATCTTCCGTTAGTTCCCGTTACCTCCCGTTAGTTTCCGTTACCTCCCGTTACTTTCCGTTATCTTCCTTTACCTCCGTTATCTTCCTTTTCCTCCGTTAGTTTCCGTTACCTCCCGTTAGTTTCCGTTATCTTCCGTTAATTTCCGTTACCTCCCGTTGGTTTCCGTTACTTCCCGTTAATTTCCGTTAGTTTCCGTTATCTTCCGTTAGTTCCCGTTACCTCCCGTTAGTTTCTGTTACCTCCCGTTAATTTCCGTTAGTTTCCGTTCTCTCCTGTTAGTTCCCGTTACCTCCCGCTAGTTTCCGTTACCTCCCGTTACTTTCCGTTATCTTCCTTTACCTCCATTATCTTCCTTTTCCTCCGTTAGTTTCCGTTATCTTCCGTTAGTTTCCGTTATATCCCGTTACCTCCCGTTAGTTTCCGTTACTTCCCGTTAGTTTCCGTTATCTTCCGTTACCTCCCGTTAGTTTCCGTTACTTCCCGTTAGTTTCCGTTATCTTCCGTTAGTTTCCGTTAACTCTTGTTAGTTTCCGTTACCTCCCGTTAGTTTCCGTTACCTCCCGTTAGTTTCCGCTATCTTCCGTTAGTTCCCGTTACCTCCCGTTAGTTTCCGTTACCTCCCGTTACTTTCCGTTATCTTCCTTTACCTCCGTTATCTTCCTTTTCCTCCGTTAGTTTCCGTTACCTCCCGTTAGTTTCCGTTATCTTCCGTTAATTTCCGTTACCTCCCGTTGGTTTCCGTTACTTCCCGTTAGTTTCCGTTATCTCCCGTTACCTCCCGTTAGTTTCCGTTACTTCCCGTTACTTTCCGTTATCTTCCTTTACCTCCGTTATCTTCCTTTTCCTCCGTTAGTTTCCGTTACCTCCCGTTAGTTTCCGTTATCTTCCGTTAATTTCCGTTACCTCCCGTTGGTTTCCGTTACTTCCCGTTAGTTTCCGTTGAGTCACCACCATAGCCCCTCCACTTGAGTCAGAGGAATTATTTTCCCATCAATTTCAAGACCTTACCGATGCACAGCCATTCTTGACATTGGATGAGAAAGAGGAGGTAGCTACGGCCGCCACCGAGCGGTCTGACGACAGTACCCAGATCAGCCCAATGAGGGTGGTCCCCGCTGTTGCTACCTACTCTAAAATCTCTTATGTCAGTGCTGGTGAAGGTGACGATGATGACGTGTCGATGGACGTCACGTGGGTGCCCACAAGAGAGGGATTGGAGGAGAGTTCAAAGGGAGAGACGGAGCAGCAGATAAGGAAGAGAAGGAGAAGAAGCAGGTAGAACTCACAGTGCATAGGAGACAAAAAGCAGACTGCAAATGTATCTGGAGTGAGTTATCCACCATGCACAGTCACATCTTGCGCTCTCAGGACTCCGGCACATGGCTCCGCAGTGTGGGCTTTTTTTAACGTGTCAGCTGCTGATAATAGTTTTGCCATCTGTAGCCTGTTCTGTCAACGCATAAGTCGCGGTAAGCCCAATACTCACCTAGGGACGACTGCCTTAAGAAGGCACCTGGCCTCCCATCACCGAGTCCAGTGGGAGCAACGCTGTTAGAACCCGCAAAGCCACACTCCCGGCGCTCCACGTCCTGCCTCTTCTTCTTCTCATCTCTCCTCCCATTTGTCCTCCACTCGACCTTCCACCGTGCCGTCGTCGTGTTCATCTGGGAAAAGGCAGGCTTCTGTGGCCCAAGTGTTCGAACGTAAAAAGTTGATGACGCCGGATAACCCTCTTGCCCAATGGCTGATCGCTGGCTTGTTGGAACTGCAAGCCCGCCAACTACTGTCATATAAACTAGTGGGCTCAGAGGCCTTTAGAAAATTTGTTGCTATTGGCACACTGCAATGGAAGGTCCCGGAAGGAAATATTTCTCCCAGAAGAGCATCCCAGCGCTATATGGCCATGTTCAGCGGCAAATGAATGTATCTCTGGCACACAGTGTCGGTGCCAGGATACATCTGACTACAGACACATGGTCTAGAAAACACGGGCACGGAGAGTACATAACTTTTACTGCGCACTAGGGGAACCTTCTGACGGCTGTCAAGCATACAAACAGTGGCACCCGTGTGGATTTGGTGTTACTGCCACGGATTGCATGCAGGCCTGCCTCTTCTTCTCCTCCTCCTACTCCATCCGCCATCTCCTCCTCAGCTGACTCCTCCTTCTCCACTGGTACCGCCTCTTCCGCTGCACCCCGCAAGCTCCCCAGGACCTATTCGATGTGCTAGGTGAGACGTTGCTATAATGTGCTGCGGCTGTTGTGCCTGGAAGCCAAGAGCCACACCGGTCATGCATTCCTTTCAGCTCTGCGGTCACAGGCCGATCAGTGGCTAACCCAGCTCAATTTGACAGTTGGTAATGTGGTGTGCGACAACGGTGCCAATCTGCTGAGCGTGCTGAAACAGGGCAAAATGATACACATGCCGTGCATGGCACACGTCCTGAACTTAGTCGTGCAGCGATTCTTTGCCAAATATTCTAGGGTCTAGAAAATCTTGCGGCAGGCCAGGAAAATCTCTGGCCATTTTAGAAGATCTTACACGGCCATGGCTCGCCTTGCTGACATTTAGCGGCGACACCACCTGCCCGTCAGACGTCTGATTTGTGACTGCCCCGATGCGATGGAACTCCACCTTGTATATGCTTGATAGGCTGCTCCAGCAGAAATGTGCAGTTAACGACTACCTGTACGAATTCTGCAGCAAGACAGGTTCTGGGAGCTTGGTTTATTTTTACAGCGCCAAAGGCTGCTCATGCACGACGCATGCAGACTTCTGCAGCCATTTTATGAGATCACCAAACTGGTCAGTCGCAGCCAGGGCACCATCAGTGACATCGTACCTTACGCCTTCTTTCTGGAGCGTGCATTGCATCGTGTCATTGATTAAGCCGTCAAGGAGCAGGAGCTGGAAGATGAGGAAGTCGCAATGCTGAATGAATTCCCAGGGGGGCTACTCCATCTGAGACAAGTCAGCAGGATTCTGAAGAGGAGTCAGAGGAGGATGGTGGCTGGGGGGAGGAGGAGGAGCAAAAAGAGCAGGCTTTAAACTTTTCGGGGATCCCTGATGTTGTCTGGGGCGAGGAGACCAAGGATGACATTCTCCTGGGCGATGAGCAGGAGCAAGGGTGCTCCACTTCTTCCAATTTAGTGCAAATGTGGGGCCTTCATGCTCCAGTGTTTGAAGAGGGACCCCCGTATAAAAAGCATAAAGGGCAAGGACCAGTATTGGGTGGCAATGTACTTAGACCCTTGGTACAAACACAAAATGGCGGACATGTTACCAGAATCACAGAGGGCTGGCATAATGCAGCATTTCCAGGCCTTGCTGCGAGAGATGCTGCATTCTGCTGTTGCGAGCGCTGGCAGAGGAATTTCCACTCACAGCGAAACAGGCGTGGGTACCAATCCTACTGCGCCTGCAAGAAGAGGGCGGTTTGAAGATATGTTGATCACTTCAGATATGAGATCATTCTTGCAGCAAACCCAACGACAGCCAACCTCTGAATCCAGTCTCAGGGAACGCCTAGACAGACAGGTGTCCGACTACATCGGGTTAATGGCCGATGTGGATGCTCTGAGAAGTGAGGAAACCATGGACTACTTGGTGTGCAGGCTTGACATGTGGCCAGAGCTGGCACAATTTCCCATGGAACTCTTGGCTTGCCCCTCAGCGCAGGCGCCTAGCTCACGACAGTGTGGACTACCTCACATTTCTAAAAATGAATGAGGCATGGATCTTGGAGGAATTCAACACCTGTGATGACCACGTGTAATTGAATTTCCTCATGCCAGCCCAAACATATCTGCCACCACCCAGAACAAAGAATGGTCCTTGTCTTATGTATATACAGCGGCATTAAAGGCCTTTTCTGTCAGGTAAATGCCTAATTTTGGTCCTCTAATCCAGTGGCCTACAGTAAAATTGTTATCTAGTGACCGCCTAATGTACCTCCAGACACATAATCACTAGTTCTTTTCTGTCAGGTGAATGCCTAATTTTTGGGGCCCGTACTGGCCTACAGTAAAAAAATGTAGCCAGTGACCGCCTAATGTACCTCCAGCCACATAATCACAAGTTCCTTTCTGTCAAGTGAATGCCACCTAATTTTTGGGGCCTGTATTGGCCTACAGTAAAATTGTTATTCATTGACCACCTAATATACCTCCAGCCACATAATCACTTGTTCTTTTCTGTCAGGTCAAGGCCTAATATTTGGGGCCTGTACTCCACTGGCCTACAGTAAAATTGTTATTCAGTGATCGCCTAATGTACCTCCAGCCACATAATTACTTGTTCTTTTCTGTCAGGTCAATGCCTAATATTTGGGGCCTGTCCTCCACTGGCCTACAGTAAAATTGCTATTCAGTGACCGCCTAATGTACCTCCAGCCACATAATCACTTTTTCTTTTCTGTCAGGTGAATGCCTAGCTTTTGGGGCCTGTACTCCCGTGGCCTAAAATAAAATTTGTCTAGGCTCCAGCAAGGCATATTTTTGAGAGTTTTCCATTAAGACGCATAAAAAAGGCCCCTGAATAAAATACATATTTTTGGTTTTTTGACATTGATCCCCCTCTGGTATGTTACTGTCTATGTTATGGGACTATTTGTGCACTTCTCATAGGTGTGTGTAGCCTATTGCATTAGGGTGTGCACCCTAAAGCACAAACACATGCCGTGCGCTCGCCTGTGTATATATATATATATATATATATATATATATATACATTATATACACACATACAGTTATATTGCCCCTGTACATTAGACAGGGGTAATATAACTGAGGAGGGCTATCAGGGGACATCATACAGTGGACAACTAAGGAGGGGTAGCACTGTGGGACAGGGTACATACTTATTTTTTATAATGCGTTATGGGTACCAGACCGGAGCAACTGGGCACCAAGTGTAGCTGGCCAGCTAAGACCTGTCCTAGGTTGCTAGTATAGCCTTACATGTGTATACTGCTAAACCTTAATACAGTTCATATGTTTATGTGTTAAAGACAAAAGCAGAGTTATTTACTGTGACATTATGTTTTGGATGTCATATAACTGTTATATTTTTTGTCACGGTAGGTAGGTAAGCGGGGAAATAACCAAACACGGGAAAACAAACAGAACAAACGACTAGGCCCAAAAGCTAGAGAGAAAAGGGTCACCTCCTAGCGATCCCTAAAAGCTTTCCCTAAACTGCTGTGCCCATGTGCATACCCTTAGGCTGGATATGCACATGCCCTTGTGCCTAAAACCTAAACACCATGGGCAAACCCTAGGCAGCAGGGAAAAGGGAAGAGGTAACCTGCTTCTTCAAATTAGGAAGAAGCAAGTGTCTCCCTAGAGGCCTAGAAAAACACACAAAGGGAAATGAAGGAGAGGACTTATCTTGAGCAGAGCTGGAGCAGACGATCCACCACAAATCAAGAGCTCCCAGGAAAGAACTATAACCCGCACAGGCCACTGGGGGAAGGAGGGATAAATAGCCTAACTAACAATGAAATCCAGTACAACTGAGGGAAGATGGATCCAGCTCAAACCCAAATCAAAAGAAACAAAGAAGTCAGACATGTGCAGCCAGTCTGATAGATCTCCGCACATTCACAGATCAAGGCGTGACAATTTTGTGTTCACAGAAGCAGAAAAAGATTATATGCCTTTAAGATTCATTTTGTAATGAAAAATAAGCTTAGTGACACAGCAGAAACAACAGAAAGCATAGTGTTAATCTATTATTGCTGGTCAAAAGTCTAGACCAGTGATGGCGAACCTATGGCACGGGTGCCAGAGGCGGCACTCAGAGCCCTCTCTGTGGGCACCCGCACCCTGGAAAAATCTATGGTGTACCAATATGCCTTAGACTTTTCCTGCCATTCATTAGCGCAGGGCGCACTATGAACAGCACAGGCAGCGCACTGAATACAGACAGGATATTATAGCCAAATGATACAGTACATTGAAGATATTCTATATTGGACTGTAGTATTCAGGTTACGTTGCCGTGTTGGCACTTTGCGATAAATAAGTGGGTTTTGGGTTGCAGTTTGGGCACTCTGTCTGTAAAAGGTTCGCCATTACTGGTCTAGACCAATCACAGCCAGCTTCTCATACAGCAAGAGTTTTCACCAATCACAGCCAGCCTCACAGACAGCCTGTCTGGGAATTCCCCTAGCAGGAGCTGCTGGAATCATTACTCACCAGAGAGAGGATCTGAACAGACACACAGTTTCAGTCAGAGTCCAGTTTTATGGGAACAAGAGGCCAAAAAAGGTATTTGAAATAATTATGGAGAAAAGAAGTTGAGAAAATCCAGCTCCACTTAAAAAGGAATAGGCGTTTATTCAGCTTGCGGTTAAAAACTCATCCGAGGATACAAAATAGCAGTCTTGTCTAAGCTTTTCGGGCTACTAGAAACAATTCCAGCCCTTCTTCATGACACAGAAAAACATTGAGAGTGAGACCTCTTGTAGGGGAGGGTGCACCTGTGTTCACTAATGTTCCCATAGGCCTGTAACCGCCCCCAGAAAGAGGTACCACACCTTCAAGTTAACTCTTCATATGAAAATCAATTTAAAGAAAAAAGAAAAACACATAAATATATAACCATATGTATGCATAGAGAAAATATATGTGGCCAATAGCTATGCAAAAACTATGTCATACAAGGATGTACATATATAATGGATACATGAAATATAAACTGAATATGTAACAGTATTATGCCAGAATATGATGGAATATAATGGAGATCACATTATCAGAGAATTGAGTACTGTAATACTTCCAGAAAAAAGAGGAGTTCACATATCAGATCCCTGGTATGTGAGTTATTGCTGCATGATCAGATCTAGACGTTTATTGAGCCCCTCAGGTTGACGTGTGTTCAGCGAAAAAATCCAGAAGGATTCTCTATTTAATAGTTTCCTTCTATAATCTCCTCCACGCTTAGGCAGAAAAACCTTTTCTATGCCTTGTACTACCATGTCTGACGTGTCCCCATCATGGCAGACAGCAAAATGCAGACTAGCTGCAGACACATTGCGACTGCCATGATGGGGCACATCAGAGATGTGTTTGCGTATTCTAGATTTTATAGCATTAATAGTGCAACCCACGTATTGCAATTTACATTTAGTGCAAGTGATCAAATAGACAGCATGGGTTGTATTGCAGTTGAGATACGCTTTCATAGGAAAAACTCTATTATTTACTGTTGAGGAAAAGGTCTTGGATTTAACCATGTGTGTGCAGCAAATGCATCTGTGGTGTCCACACTTATAACTCCCCTTGGTCCTAAGCCACACAGGTTGCGACTTTTTCTCCTCTTGATATAGACTAGGACTGACATAGTTTGCAATTGTGGGTGCCCTTCTAGCTGCACATTTAACCCCATCTGCAACTATGTCAGTCCATTGACCATCATAAGACAGGACAGGAAAATGTTTTTTTTATAATATGACAAATCTGTTGGTACTCTGTACTATATTGGGTCACAAACAAATTATTCCTTGTGTCCTTGTCCTTGATATTGCAGTTTTTATTTCTGTTTTTGTCTTTACTATTGGTGTCTATATCAAGAGGTGGAACCTCCCTTTGCAATGGATCTTGCTGTTTAGAATACAGGAGGGATCCCCTTTCTATGGTGGAGACCTGAGCTATGGCATCTTTTATGTGTTTTGCACTGTAGCCTCTTTTGCCCAGTCTGTGGGAGATATATCCAGCCTCCTCCATAAAGCTATTTTTATCCGTGCAATTTCTTCTTGCACAGATTATTTCCCCCCTGGGTATATTGGCAGTTACATGTTTTGGATGACATGATGTTGCATGTAATGTAGTATTGCCTGCCATAGGTTTCCTGTATGTGCAGGTAGATACCTGACTGGTGGCGGGGTCCCCCCTCAGGCGCAAATCCAAAAAAGCCACCTCCAATGTGTGATGGACACTAAAGGAGATGGTCTCCACACAAGAATTGATGTAACCACAAAAGGAGGGTATGGCCGCCACATCACCCGTCCAAATCAGGATCAGGTCATCAATGTAACGGCCATACCACCTGATGTGGTGCCAAAAAGGGTGGGTGTCGATGAAGAGAAAACACCTCTCCCACCATGCCATAAAAATGTTTGCAATGGAGGGAGAGAATTTGGCCCCCATCGACACCCCCGATATCTGAAGATAAAATTTATTATTGAACATGAAAAAATTGCGCCTGAGGAGGAAGTCCACCACCATCAGGACATATTCCTGCAATCCTGCAGTAATATTGCCATATGTTTGTAGAAACCAGGTTAATGATTTAATAGCCAGTTCATGGGGGATATTGGTGTACAGGGACACCACGTCTGCTGTGATCCAAACACAATTTGAGGACCATTCCATATTATCAATTGTTTGCAAAACAGACGTGGTGTCCCTGAGATAACCCGGTATTAATGGAATAAGTGGCTGGAGTATAGAATCAACCCATTGTGACATTCTCTCCGAAAAGGAGCCAATGCCCGCTACAATGGGCCTAAGAGGAGGTGGAAAAACATTTTTGTGTGTTTTTGGGAGTGCATGAAACACTGGAATAATTGGGGACATGGTATAAATATACTCTGATTCTTTATTAGTTAGGAAGCCTGATTGGATTCCTAAATCCAGAATAACCCTGAGTTCCTTCTGAAAGGAGGGGAGGGGATTGTCGCTAAGAGTGACATACACTGATGTATCACTAAGCATGGATTCAATCAGGGTTCTATATAGACCACTGTCCAGCACGACAACCCCTCCCCCCTTATCAGATTGTTTGATGACAACATCAGCTCTTGTTTTAAGATCCCGGAGTGCCTCTTTTTCTTTTTTAGAAATGTTATTACAACCTCCAGAGTCAAGATTGATCTGATCATGCAGCAAAACTAGATCACGTTCCACTAAATCCTGGTATCTATCCAGTGCTGGAGATCTGGACTGAATCGGGTAAAAGTCCCGATTCTTTGTATGAAAATTCATGGACCTGTTATACAGATCCAGATCATCCAGAACTGTGTTAGATTCCTGTAACTGACAGACATGCATCATCTCTAGAAAACTCATATGCCTATTATATAAAGTATACGCAGCAGCAGATACAGTAGGATCACTATTGGACGCAACAGGGTGATCAGCGTCCCCAGCCTCCGTAGCACAAACATCATTACCACCCACCTGAAAATGCCGACGGAGAGTGAGGGCGCGAGCCAGCCTGTTGACATCCAAGAGCGTCCTGTATAGGTCAAAATGGCAGGTAGGAGAAAATGTTAAGCCTCTTTTTAGTATGCTAATATCATCCGCCGACAATATGGAAGCGGATAGATTGATTACTTCCAATTCATCCTGTCCTTTTTGTATCTTGTCGGATATCGGCGGTTTGCAATGTTTTCGGCCTGCTCTCCGTTTTTTGAAGCCGCTTTATGTGAAGCAGTCTCTTGACTCTGTGCGGTTTGCGACGATGACGGGAGAAGATCCTGTTCGGAATCGGCAGAATCCATATCTGTTGAGCTGAAAGAAACTCTTTGTTGATTATTTATTTTCTTTTTATTGCGCAACTTTTTTAGGATTGATACTTCCAGAAAAAAGAGGAGTTCACATATTACAGTACTCAATTCTCTGATAATGTGATCTCCATTATATTCCATCATATTCTGGCATAATACTGTTACATATTCAGTTTATATTTCATGTATCCATTATATATGTACATCCTTGTATGACATAGTTTGTGCATAGCTATTGGCCACATATATTTTCTCTATGCATACATATGGTTATATATTTATGTGTTTTTCTTTTTTCTTTTTTCTTTAAATTGATTTTCATATAAAGAGTTAACTTGAAGGTGTGGTACCTCTTTCTGGGGGCGGTTACAGGCCTATGGGAACATTAGTGAACACAGGTGCACTCACCCCTACAAGAGGTCTCACTCTCAATGTTTTTCTGTGTCATGAAGAAGGGCTGGAATTGTTTCTAGTAGCCCGAAAAGCTTAGACAAGACTGCTATTTTGTATCCTCGGATGAGTTTTTAACCGCAAGCTGAATAAACGCCTATTCCTTTTTAAGTGGAGCTGGATTTTCTCAACTTCTTTTCTCCATTGTCGCCCGCACCTGACACGGGCTGTCCGTGCTCACAACTAAAGGAAGGGCAGGTGAGAGCTGCTACACTCCTCTTTTTCTTAAAATAATTATATAATGTTCCTACTGTTAATATTGTGATTAGAACTGTATACTGAACCAGTTATATATGTGTTTACTTACAGTTCCACCAATTGCAACCATACAATTGCAAATTCAAATTGCAACCATACAAGTCAATTGCAAATAGAAATTGCAAGCATACAAACCAGATTCCATACAAATTGCATGCAAACTGTGAACTGCTCATACCAGATCATAAGCAATTGCATATTGCAAACCAAGTTAAGCAAGCAGATCTATTAGACCTCAGATATACCTCTCAGAGAGATCATAAAGTGATTAAATAAATTAAAGTGAGAGTACAGATACTCTAGAGAGAAATATATCCACCATTTTATGTTGAATGACAAGATTAAACTGTTGAACCACAATCTTAATCATATCGCCATTTTGTGATATCTTTTCAACATGTGTTATGTACAAAGTATATGGATTATCTTCTGCGGAGGCGGCAGTGTTATATGAAGAAAAGTTGAAGTTAATAAAGAAGTTATTTCAAGCATTTGGTGTGCTCTTTAAACCTACTAATTCCATAGAACGGTGCTAGAGGAATTACAGAGTAATAGACAGTCTGGTTAGACTAAAAGTCAGAGATACCAAATTTCTTCTAATGCCACAGCGCAAAAGGCACTTCATAGTGCTGCGCCTGCCACACCAAGTTCCCTTCCAAAACTATCATGTGCGCCGCAACCGTCCTCACCTCACTAGCAGGCGTGCGGGGCAAGCAGCGTAACGTCAACTCTGCTGCCCAGACGGGACAACTCCCAGCCTGCGCCTGAACAGCACACGGCTCTGCCTCCACCAGGTCCGCCCCCTATGTGAATTACTAGCCGTCGCCCGCCGGCATCCCGCAGCCAGGTATTGTAATTTGCGGTGTGAAGGCGGTGGCCAGTGTAACAGTTAAAGTGGAATCAGGGGGGGGCCCCCGTGAGCACAGAGGTGACAGAACCTAAATTTTGAGGCTTGATTAGGGTGTGCCCAGGCACACCCCGTGCGCACGCCTATGGCACTTCTAGTAAGTATTTGGGGGCTGCAAATATGACCTGTTTTTCAGGTTCGCCTGCCATTAAAGTGAATGGGGCCCGGCGCAAACGTGCGGTTCGTGAACATTTGATCACAAACGCACATTCCCGAAACGTCCCACCCAATGTTCGTCCATCACTATTAAAAATATTGAGCCGTTATATCACAAAGGGTTAACTGTTTTCTAGCGGTGTTAATGGTACTTTAATTTTTATTTTGTGCAGATCATCTAATAAGTAAGACTTAACTTTTATTTCCTATAGTTTAATATTACTGGTGTGAATAGCTAATTGGTTAAAATTTTCAGTGATCACTGGCCTTTATATATCACATTAGACCACCTTGTCAGGACTGTCACCTGACTAGGTTGCTGAGTTGATGCACACTTATGCGAACAGGCTGCGCGCTGCCTGTATATTAGATATGCTCTGTGCGATTCATTTTCTTATGCTACTAGGCCACAGTGATTTACTGCCATAAAATTCAGAGCTTCACGCTGCCCCCCGACATGTTTCGCCGTATCACGGCGTCTTCAGGGGTTAGGGCAGAGTGTGAGCGTGTCCGCCTCACGGCTGGCTTATAAAAGGTTCGTTTGTGACGTAATTACTAGGGGCCTCACTAGGGGGCGTGATAGAGAACTTTATTCAGATGCTGATTGGGTATACTGTACGGGAAAAATTGGTGGAATCTAGTCCAGAAGGACATTAGTAGTAGCGTATGTTGGTTAACACACCATATCCCTGCTCTTAAAGGGGAAGTACAGTAATTGTAGTTCAAAAATAGGGTCAAAATCCCAATAATTTCCCAATACCTGGGGGAGATAACTTACAGGAGGGACAACAGTACACCCCAATAGGTGTGGAGGAAATCAATGGCAGGCTTTCTCTCAAATCTGACAACCACTCAAGCGTTTCTGGCAGAGGCAGGGAGAGTGTTCTCTACTGAAAGTCTACCAGTGGACTGTCTGGTAGACTGTCAGGCCTTCAAAGGCCTTCAAAGAAATTAATAAAACCTATAGACGATATATCCGAGGCGTTTGGGAAACAGCTAGCCTAGAAACGTACATCCAACAAAAAATCGTGTATAGAGGAATGAGAATCAACATAACTCCTAACTCCCACCAGGAGGATAGCGAGTTCATAAAAGGTTGGGAAATACTTCTTACAGAAAATTCATTGCGGATGCAAGCGTACTTGTTAGATTACGAACAAAAGTATTTGGCAAAGATTACGACGCAATTACAAAAAGAGATTCAGGAGATCCAAACATTTAGAACTAAACCAGAATTCGTGGGGTACGAACAAAAGCTGCAAAAAAACGTAGAAAGCCTTCAGGGAGAGATAAAAGAACGCAAACATAGGAAATATAATCATATAAGAATATACAGATATATCCGAATCAGAAACCTCTGAAATAGAGGGTAGTAACACTCAAATAACAGGAAATACCAAACGAAAACCTAAAAATAAATTACCCTACTCACAGAGGAAAAACTCTCAAAGGAATGCCACCTCTAATACCAACCCAAGTCCAATTGGAAATACAACATGGTGTCACGACCATGTTTATGGCCGTGACTCCTTGGGAGCCGCATACAGTTGCCCGCGGTTTGGGTTGTTGTGTCAACCGCAGCTGGAGACATTTTGCTGTTTGCCTCAGGTGCGGTTGCCGCGGACAACAGGTATGTGTGCGGTTGCCTTGGAGTTGTGTGCGTGTATGTATGCACTTTTGTATGTCTGGTGTGCACTCTGTTTTATGTTTGGTGTGCACTGACATCTTTCCTTCACTGTGGTTGCCCGTGGCAACGTTTGGTTGTATGTGTACATGTGGTGGCAGTGTCCCGGCCTTCGGGCTGACTCCCAGGACATGGTTGCCACCCATGTCGTTGCCTGCGGCAACAGCCACAGTGTGTTCTTGGGTTGGACACTTTCCCTTTAAGTTTGTGTTTCCCTTCCCTGGTGCTGGAAGGGTTAACTCCCTTCCCAGTATGTGTGTGCTCTGGGTGTGTTTGTTGGGCGTGGCTACTTGGGCCTATAAAGCCTCAGTCTTTAGCACATGTCTGAGGGTTGCTTCAGCCATGCTTAGCTGGAGCATCCTCCTGTGTTTTACACCTGCCAGTGGGGGCCACCCTTGGTCATAAGATTTATGTCACATTAAGTTATGTCATTTTTATGTGTGATGTCTAAGTGATGTTCAGTTGGGATTTTCCTTTTGTTATTTGGTGCAGCTTATGGATCTGGATTCCTGTGTGTGGATATGTGTTTGATGGGTTCATTTCATGTTCTGTGGACATTAGCTTGCCAGCACAGGGATCCAGTCAGCAAGGCTGTGGCAGGTAGGTGGAACTAGTTCAGTTCACCTGCCATATCCGTAAGACTGTTAGTGTTCCCCTTTTCCCTGCAGCTTGGCCAGTGAGACCCCTGTTCCTCCGTGTCCAGAAGGAACAGGCCGTCTTACCCTGACTCCTAGTCCAGGGACCGGTCGGAGGATGAGTTAGGGATCCGAGGTTCCTGAGCATGGGTCCTCCTACCTTAAAGGTCGGCCCATGCAGCTAGGAGTTAGGGTCAGGTTAGGGACGCTTTAGGAGGTGACCTGCTCCCTAATCCTGTCGTCCTGGCCGAGCAGCCTAACATCTTCGGGCATCGCACAGCTGAGGATTTTCCCCGTCCTCAGCCGTGACACATGGACAACAAATCAAGACCCAGGAATGGGAGTACAATTACGCGACAGAGAAAAATGGGGCTACAATCAGAAAATTTGATAATAAGAGCACCGCAGATAACAGAGGGGAGTATAGACCCAAGTGTAGCACGCAATAGAAAGGATGAGGGGGCAATGCAGATTATCAATAAAACTAAGATAAACCTAACAACTGAACATATCAGTCTGATACAAAAAAGCCTCTCCTTTACCCCAGCACCACACTTCAACTGCTTTCTGTGGGTGAAGGACATTAACCTGTTCGTTAGGAAATTAGCGCTACATAAGGAATTTAACTCCAGCGAGCAAGCAGAACTCAATGCACAAAAGCGTGAGAGGGAAGCAGTTGAAACCCTTGAGCTACTGCAGAGGGAAGGAGAAGGCGAAATAATAGCCCTGAGTCCACCATTTAGCACCTTAACTCCCAGGTCCAGGTTCACCCCCCCCCCCCCCCCCCCATTTGGGAAATATGCAAACATCCAAACATTTGTGGATGTTGTTACTAGGGAGTTGCAAACCATCAGAGCCCCTAAAAGGAACAAGTACAGCAATCTAACTATAGAAGAGCAAATGGCTATGAAAGATCTAATGAGTAATGACAACTTAGTCATAAAACCTTTGGACAAAGGAGGGAATATTGTCTTACTGAAAAGAAAAGATTATGAAAAAATGATAATGGATCTCCTCAATGAGAGCAATATCTATAGGGAGCTAAGAACAGACCCCACTGAAAAATACGTCCTAGAATTAAAAAAACTCCTTAAAAATGCCAAGGAGCGTAATCTAATTACTAAGGAAGAGTATAAAGTTATGTACAGACCGCGACCTACCATAGCAACCTTTTACGCCATTCCTAAAATTCACAAACAAAGGGAACCAATCCCAGGGAGACCAATAGTCTCCGGTAATCAAAGCTTATGCGAAAGCATTAGTGAGTATGTGGAACAGGTTATTTCACCATTTGTTAAAACACTACCTTCATATCTTAGAGACACTAAGGATACTGTCGTCAGTTTGCAGGAAATCCAAGTAAATTCACATACGCTCATAGCGAGTCTTGATGTTGAGGCACTTTATACTAGCATTCAACATCACCTTGGCATACAAGCAACACACTATTATTTGAACACAAAAGGGACACAGTATTATGAGCACAATAGTTTTGTTATTACACTATTAACTTTTTTGTTCAATGGGAAATATTATTTACAGGTCACCGGCACCGCTATGGGCACGATTTGTGCACCAAGTTTCGCAAATTTATTTTTAGGGTGGTGGGAAGATTGTATAGTTTTTAGGGACACTATGGAAAGATACACGCAACACATATTATTTTGGGGTTGTTATATTGACGATATTTAGATTTTTTGGGATGACACTGAAGCACAATTTTATGATTTTGTAAGCCAACTGAATGATAATCAGATTGGTATGAAGTTTACAGCTGAAATACATAAAAATACCCTTAATTTCTTGGATTTAAAAATAAACCTGCAACCTGACGGCAGAATCCAAACCGAAATATATCGGAAAGCAACATCGACAAATAACCTGCTACACTGGCAAAGCTTCCATCCTGACTCCCTCAAGAAAGGAATCCCGGTGGGACAATATCTTAGAGCCAGGCGGAATTGTTCCACCGAGGAAGCATTCCAAAAAGAATGTAGTATATTATACTCACGATCTTATGAGAGAGGATACTCCCAAAAATGCTTGCATCGAGCTTACAATAAAGCCAGAAGGACAGTAAGATTGGACCTGTTGACAAACAAAAAAACAAAAGGAGAGAAGATTATACGGTGCATAGGAACGTACGATACAGAACATAGTGGCATACAAGAAATTTTGAAACGGCACTGGCACATCCTGCAGGCCGACGTAGATCTACAACAAATACTACCAAAATATCCAGCTATAACATTCAGAAGAGGACAGAACTTAAAAGAAAAGCTAGTTCATAGCCACTATCAACCTCATCGAACAGCTAAAAAAACGACGTGGCTGTCCCACAATGGATCATATCCTTGTGGAGATTGTACTTTTTGTAGTCGGATGAAAATTACTAAAACCTTCAAAAATCCTGTGGATGAGAAACACTATGAAGTCAGGGATTACATCAATTGCAAGACAAAGGGGGTCGTATACGTCATCAGCTGCGAATGCCCCAAGTTGTATGTTGGGAAGACTATCCAGGAGTTGAGAAGAAGAATATCAAAACATCTGAGCAGTATTAATACAGGAGAGGACACCGGCCTGGCCAGACACATGAGAGAAAAGCATAAGGACCACAACACCGACTTTAAATTCTGGGGACTGATGAAAGTCAAATCAGGACCACGTAAGGGTGATATAGACAAAAAACTCCAACAAGAAGAAACTAAATGGATTTACCTACTAAATAGTCTAGCCCCGAGAGGGCTTAATGAAGGGTTTACGTACTCGTCCTTCCTGTAGGTATCATTATCCCCACCTAGGAAAAAAGAGAACAAAAACAAAATAATATAACAAATAGCAAACGGTACAATAATTTCTTTTATAAAAAAATAGAGCAACCTCCTCTACGGTAAGATTCACTATGGAAGATAAAAGTAAAATAAAATAATGGAACCCCTATTAGAGAAAATGGCCTTTTTAGGAAAAGCCTCATGAACCTTGTGTATAGGGATTAGATAATGCAAGCTACATATGTATGAATGACTACACACTAGGGGATAAAAGTGAGAGATATCACAGAAATGAGAAAAATAAACTAAAGGAATGAGACCAACCGGGTCTGGGGCAGATTGAGACCTGAAGGCAGAGGTATATAAAGAATATCAAATGGAATACTGTTATTAGTTCCTGTCTTTGGAGTATAGGAGTCTCGTTCAATTTGCTGTCCCCACTCTTGTTAATTAGTTTCTCTCCCCCCCCCTCCTCTTTTTCCTCCACAGTGAAGCTAAATAGAAGGAGGCATAGGAAAAAGTATAATAGTACAAAAGAATAATGAACATGAGAAGATAGTGGGGATACATGTCAGGCCAAATAGGGAATACTCCAATAGTATGATCTGGGAGCAGACACTAGTAGGGAGAGAACGTATGGTGATGTTGAGATATCCTCAAAGATGAATAAATAACACTTGAGCTGGGCAACATTGAGTTAAAAGTAGGAGAAATATATGAAGAAACAATATGCCTAAGCAAATGCATTTAATCAATGAAGATTACGGCAAGGGTAAGGCAGAAGGATAAAAATAAAGTATGGTTATAAGTGAAAGATATGAAGAAATATCACCTGAAGAGAATCTATAGCGAGAAGGATAAGAACAGAGATATTCTCAAAGCCGGAGCCTAAGTCTGTGGGCATGCGCCGTAGCGAAGCGAAAGATCCAGATTATGGAAGAGGCTGGGAGCTAAGTCGGAGGGCATGCGCACCAACCTAGGCACCGGAGAACAACTATGCCTACCGGACATGCACGGAATCACCAGACGATGAGGACCAATTAGGAGCAGGTAAACAGAAGGTAGATGACGTCGGGTGGGCGGAGCCATGACGCGAGTAGGCGCTTCCCGATGACGTGGACCAATTAGAAGGAGGAAGGTAGGAGGCAGTTGACGTCAGGGGGCGGTGGTTATGAGGAAAGCAGGCTAAACCGTACAGTATACCCAATCAGCATCTGAATAAAGTTCTATATCGCGCCCCCTAGTGAGGCCCCCAGTAATTACGTCACAAACAAACCTTTTATAAGCCAGCCGTGAGGCGGACACGCTCACACTCTGCCCTAACCCCTGAAGACGCCGTGATACGGCGAAACATGTCGGGGGGCAGCGTGAAGCTCTGAATTTTATGGCAGTAAATCACTGTGGCCTAGTAGCATAAGAAAATGAATCGCACAGAGCATATCTAATACACAGGCAGCGCGCAGCCTGTTCGCATAAGTGTGCATCAACTCAGCAACCTAGTCAGGTGACAGTCCTGACAAGGTGGTCTAATGTGATATATAAAGGCCAGTGATCACTGAAAATTTTAACCAATTAGCTATTCACACCAGTAATATTAAACTATAGGAAATAAAAGTTAATTCTTAGTTAATGTAGGTAGGTGCAGGAAAAATTGGTGGAATCTAGTCCAGAAGGACATTAGTAGTAGTGTATGTTGGTTAACACACCATATCCCTGCTCTTAAAGGGGAAGTACAGTAATTGTAGATCATCTAATAACCCTTATCTCTAAATTACCAAAAGGTCATTCACACCTATTAAAGCCACATTCTTATCATTAAGATAAGAACTAAGCTTTAATGAGTGTTTATAAGGTCAGAGATCAGAGATAAGGAGCCCGTCAGCTCCCTGCCTGACAGAGCAGAGAGTAAGTAAAGATCCTGCTGGTAGTAGAACTCAAGCTGTGCAGGGAAAACGGCTCATCATTTTTATTAAAGACAATTGAAAAAAAGATTTTTAGCTCAAAATGAGCACAATACAATAATACAAAAAAATACTTTCAAAAGTGTATACAGCCATTAACCTGTAAATATAATATACATGAGAATTGTCAGGAAATATGATATGACTGGTACTAGGAGAAATGTATACAGTATGACCATTTCTGCCATTACAGACTATTTATTACAGGCCTCAACTGCTGCTAGTGGACTTTCTAGCCTGCCCCTGCTGTATCCAGCCCACCACTATTTTACTCTATGCCTTGCAGGGGATGCCAGGCAACCCAGCGCTCAGTGATATCCTCCCTTCTACTTATCTTTCCCATGCAGGTATCATATCCAGCAGGTCCCAAGAATGTACTGAATGGAAGGACACCTATTCCCCAAGTGCAGCGGTCTCCTCCTGCTCAAACAATTTTTGATTTTGCTGCCCCATTGCTGGCATTTGAATTAGCAAGCAGTTAGAGGATGAAGCAGCTGCCAAAGAGGATCTCTAGTCCTCCAGAAGTAGGAGGAGGGAAGGAGAAGATAGCAGTACCAGAAGGACAGAGCAAGAGTGAAAAATGGAGAGATAGCAAACCCATGGCCCAAAGTAACCACCAAGTAAGTAGTGCCCGTCACACAGCATTGTTTATAAAAACCCATGCCAAAGAATTTGGAAGAGGGTATGTAATGGGCCCAGGAGCTGTGCATGGTTCATACTTGGTGGTGTCAGCCAATCTGAATGGTTAGGCAGAAGATGGGGGGCTCCACCTTTTTCCTCCAGCAAAGGTCACACCATAGGCCCTTTAATTTGAAGGGGTCCAAAAGGTCCACATATGAGTAGACCAGTGCTGTACACCACACATGATAGTTCAAGACCCTGTTAAATATTTTACATTGGAGCCCAGGAGCTTGAAGTTAGTCATCTAGATTTAAGGCTCATGCACACGATCGTATGTATATTGTGATCTGCAAAACATGGATGCGCAAAAAAAAAACGGATGACACCTGTGTGACATCCGTGTGACATCCGTATTTTTTGAGAATCCATTGTAACAATGCCTGTCCTTGCGGAATGGACTTGCGGACATTTTGATACTGAATGCACACAGAGTTATTTAGTTTTTTTTTTGCAGGCCCATTGAAGTGAATGGTTCTGCATTAGGGCCACAAAAAAAAAATGGAACCGACATGGACAAAAAAATATGTTCATGTCCATGAGCCCTTAGAGAGGTTTTCTAATAAAGACATGTTTCCGCTCAGTCAAACCATAAGTTATATGACTATAGATCTTGAAACTGGCTCTGGTGACAAGAATAACAAGAAGAGACTCCATCCTCCTGGTCTTTCTCCGATATAGTCTCTGTAGTTCTTATCTGATATATAGGCAGGTAAGGAATGGGAAATGAAATGCTGCAGTCAAGATTTTTTGAATATTTTTATTTTTTTATTTTTTAGGGATAAAGGGGAGGGAAGAAAAGGGGAAGGGAAGATCATTTTTTATTTTTTGGGAAACATTTTTAATTTTTTTAATTTTTTATGGAGGGGATAAGGGAGAGAAAGGGAAGGGAGAAATGGGGAAGGGAAGTTTTTTTTAAGTTTTTTGTTTTTGGGGAAGGGTTAAAATTTTCATTTTTTTTTTTTTCCTGGCAGGCGGCAGTACAGGATGGTGCTTGACGGATCGCCTTCACACTGGCTCTTTTTCCAGAGGCTCTCTAGATTTCATTTTCCTCCAGAACATGCAGATGCTGAAAAAAGTAAATCTATCAGTTATTTGATATTTGCTACTTACATGTCAGCTCTGAGTGAAATATGTGCACAGATCCTCCAATGTTTTTTCTTACATTAGCTGCTTATCAGTCCACTGACATTATAACATGTCTGGCCTTGTAATATGCGCCAAATTTATCATGAAGCGTTCAGTATTGTGATAAATCTGGAGCATCTAGTGACGGCCTGGACTAAGTTTACACTGTGTAATGTGTAATATGTATCTGAAATAATACGCCTGTTCCACAGAGTATCTTATAAATGCTACCTACCATATGCCAGCGATCAGCATGATGGTGACGGAGCCAGCCACAGATATTGCTATGAGGGAAGCATTGTTGTTCCGTAGCTCCTCTAGAAGTGGCGGCTCAGGCGCTGTGATGTCAAGCACATCAGGAAGTGTAGGGCGAGGATGGTATGTTTTTGTCGCCTGTTCCGATCCGCTGATAACTAAATGAAGAAAACAATTACATTAATAGTTGATTCCATGAAGAGAACGATAATGACATTGTAGTGTATCTTATACATGAAATAACATGGAATATATGTCTGAATATCAGAATCGTCTGCATCATGGAGGCCCAGAAGCACTGTCAAAACCAAGAGTGGCTCCAAAATATGGCTCAAATCTTTCCATTATAGGTTTTTTCTTACAAATACTAATGTAAAATAACCCCACATTATAGGTGACAATTCAGATTTTCAGAACTAGATCCTTTCTCACTAATTATCACCCACAAGTAGTTATGAATCCCATGTATCTAAGAATTACCACCCAGCATAGTGCCAGTAATGATATGTCCTTACCTGCCACGTTATAGGTGATCTTACTCACTGGCACCTCAGAGTCCAGGATGGTGGTACACGTGTACCGTCCGGAGTCCCCCATCTGTACGCCCTTGATCACTAGATAGGGCTCCCGGGTGATTTTGGGATTGTGTTCACGATGCTATAGAAAAAATATGGAGAATTATTAGAGCCTCAGATATCACAACTATTTATAATATAATATTTGCAATTTATCATAGTCATATAATTAAGACAAAAGATCTATAAAATTACTGATGATAATTTGCTGACATGACAGAAAGTCTGATTTTAGACCATATTGAGCAGCCGGGTGATGGTATTGGGTGAAAGGACTTTCTGCTAAGTGTTTTTTGAGTAATGAAAGGAATAAGTTTGGGAAGCGCTGCCTTAACATGATGGTCATATAACTCAAACTGAACAATCTCCCAATTTTACCCTTATTTTCTTGGAAATCTGCATTGTACTTACCAGGGTGAACACGTTGTTATAGGTCTCCTCCAGCCTCGCGTACCATTCAAAAGTACAGTCCAGAATTAGTTCTTCATATTCTGGGATTTTTATATTTATCTCTAGAAGAACAGGAAAATTAAAGAAGATATTATAGAAGTAACTGTGTAGATATTCTGTCCTACATTTAGGGGTTGTCTCAATAACACGTCTCCTTCTATAAGACCTAATAGGAAATATGGGCATCATAGAGGAGACTGATAGCAACTGGTTATATTCCGCTATCTCCTCACCTCCACAGTTTACAGTCTCTGCCAGGTGAGACTTGTGATCTTTACATGGAGAGCAGGACCGTCCAGTTTTCAGATCTGAGAAAAGAAGAAAGAAATGAAATGTGAGTCGAGCATTAAAGACACTTATAATATTAGAATAAATATGATAATCATGTGCTGGTATCTATCACCCCTCTGTCATCTGCACATGGACAGTATACTGTACAGGACTGAATCATATTATTTAAATATCCTCCTGCTTTGGGAAGTCTGGTGTATACCAGTGACTGGTATATTTAGTGTACGGTGAGGATTTGGGGTCCTATATATTTACTAATGTACTATATAAATGTAGATGTAAGAATAGAAACTTCTACTTTACCAAAACATCTGTTGGAGGTGCACAGGCAGCTGCATCTCTCCAAGTAGTCTGTGAAAAGAGGAGACATCATATAATAGTCAGCGAGTGCTGTGTAAAGCACCTATGTAGTGCTGCTCACCTCTGTATAATAGGCACAGTACCCACAGTTTACACATAGTTTACACACACTGATGGGAAAGGTTCATTGGCATGCATTATATAGTGTAATTCTAGTTCCTCTGGCCTATGATAGAAATCTTATACTGTACCTTGATTTTTTGGAGGGCCCCCGGCGCAGACAACCTTCTCCTCGGAGCAGGTCTTACAGTTGGTGTAGGTTTGCACCATTAATCCTGGGGAAATGCACTTGTGTTATAACCTTCCAATCTTATAGAGAATAATAATGACAAGAAGCTGAATCTGGTATAAAATGTACTTACCACAGCTGTCTGCACCTGAGGAATGGAGAAGAAAGAAGACATTACTGACCGTTCTCATTGTCAGACTCAGAAACCTCTCATCTCTGGGTCTCCTTATTATTACATGATGTCAGTGCCTCTGTGTTCGTCACTTTGTTTTCTAGATTTCCATTGACAGAAATCTCTGAGCCGCCCCAGAACGTTCCGGGCCTCTATAGAGCGCAGCAGCTCCTAGTGCAAACATCCCTGGCAGCCAATCAGGTGCCGGCTTTCATATGTCCAGTATAGGGTAGGAGATAATAGCAGTGATCTGATTGGTGGCTATGGGGTTCTCTAGTTTAGGTCTACATTACTATTACTACACGAGGCCTGTGTGTGTAATGCATTTATATGTCATATTATAGCACGTGTTATATCTAGAAGAACTCACCTTGTTTATTTGGACACCTCCCTAAAAGTGAGAAATGGAGAAAAGCAGAATTACTAATAGAAAACAATAGAGAACAGAAATCCCCTGTATATGAGGGCTCTATCTATAACACTGCAATAATACAAAAGAAAACTGCACACATAGCAATTCCCAGTATAGAACATTTTATTCCAATCGCTCCCTCCTGTCACTAGGCTGTAGGGAAAGGAAAACAAGCTGAAAACATCCTCTCTGACAACCTACCAGACACGTAGAAGATAAGTACAATGGTGGACAGAAGAAGATTCCACTTACGTTGGTTTGAGTCCTGGACAATAACCTTGAGCTTTTCTTTGAGTCGCTGGAAATGGAGTCCAATGATGTGAAGAAGCTGGACCTCTAAGATATATAAAGAGGAGAAGAATGAGAGTCCGATCCCCTCATCTATCAGTCTGAGCCCCCAACACACTAATTCCTATTAATAAGAGAAGTAGAATTTCCACCTACGTATAAAATATTGTACTTACCCTTAAAACCTATATCCTGGATGACGTCCACAGATTTTTTATATTCAGACGCAATTTCGGATATAGCATATTTATCTGGAAGGAAAATAATGGTACAATAATTATCTATCTATAGATTATATGAAATAGAGATAATAGTAATAATATAATTACCCAGTATGCCGACTTCATCCTCAAGGTAGTCCAAGACTTTTTTCTCTGTGACTTTGGCAAACCGCTTGATGTTGACATAAGCTTCTATTGAGTCAATGTCATCGACTTGGCTTTTGATGAAGGTGTTGAATTCTTCCATAGCCATTTTCCCTCTGGAGTCGCATGGTATGCAACAGAGAGACAGTCCGATGAAGACAGATGTTACGAGCAGTAGAAGCCACATGGTCTGGATAGAACCAGACATCTTTAGTAAAATCGCTTCCTGTAGCAAATAATCACTAAGGACGCAAGAGAGCAGAACTATGTCCCACTGAGAAGACAACAGCACTGCACCGGTTACAGCATCAGGCGCCGGTTAAGAGACAATGTCTTTATGACATCATCAGAATATGCAAATGAGGTTCTGAAACAAGCAATTGGATTGGTGGAAAATGGAATTATGACATCACCAGAATATGCAAATGAGGCTCTGGAACAAATAAGCTATTGGATTGGTGGAAAATGTAATTGTAATATCAACATATGAATATGCAAATTAGGCTCCAAAACAAATAAGCTATTGCATTGGTGGAAAATGTAATTATGAAAACATCATATGCAAATGATTCTCTGGAACATTAGTTGTTAGAAGGAATAAATAAGTATGTAAAAAAATATATATTTTTTAAATATCACAAATAATACATATAATGACATTCTTTACAGAATATACATATCAAACATGGTTCACAGAATGATGTACCCAGGGGCATAACGGGGAAAGGGGGGAAGGCGGTTGCAAGTAGGTGCATGTGCCCCGGGTACCAAGCATGGAGGAGGCACCTGGGCGGGCACAGTCTTCTGAACATGTCTCGCATGACATCACAACAAAGAGGTTTCAGACGGTGGGAGCGGAGCACCGGAGCTGCCTGCTACAGTGAGTCAGTCTATACTGGAGCTGCACCTCTACCTCTTCTCCTCTCCACTCACTAAAATCACATCTATGGACAGAAACTGCTCTACAGGACAGGAGGTACTAGTCTGCCGCTGCCCCAATGAATGGTTTATGGCTCCAAGACTATGAAGCCTGCCCAGGCTGCCCTGAGACAGTATTCACACTGTTGCCGGCTCTGGGCCTCCTCTTCCTTTTTTGTGGCCCTCAGGCACTGACACGTTGCCCCTGTAGTCCCAGCGTTATCTGTGGTGTAACAGGACTGCAGATAACAATTACATTATCTGTGCAGACAATGATGACTGAGGTTTTACATAAGACTACCAAAGCTAAAGCCATATGATTGACAAATACAGTATTTTAAAAGAGATATGTTACATTATGAAAAAATATTGGAATATACAAGAGTGTAGCTGACTGGTATAACATTGATGAGTACAATATATTCTGTCATCTTGTAAAGCATGGTTAAAGAGGTTGTACACATTTGGGGGCTGACCTGCGATGGGAGGCATATTTACCTGCTTCCCGACGCTGACTCCCAGCTCCTGCGCTCTCTCACCTCCGCTGCTCTGCTCGGGTCCCAGGATGTAAACTTGTTCATCCGGCAATTCAAATTTTTGAGCATATTAAAAATCAGCTCTTGCCGGCGGCAGATCGTGCTGTCTAATAGCAATCTGCTGGCGGCAAACCACTAGACAGTATGGGGATGAGCGATGGTATAGCGATCACTCCTGTCCATGCTGCGGAGGAGATTGCTGCATGTAATAGCAGCGTTCTCCTCCACTAGCAAGCAGGCGATTACCGGGATGGAACGCTTCCCTCCCAACAATCGCTTTCTGAATCGGCCTGTGTAATACAGACTTTACATACAGTAGTAAGACATGGCATGTCCGCCCCTAAGTGACATAATCAGCATACAGGGCACATACCGGGCAGGGGCTATTTACAGGCATACTACATGTACTCAAGTTGAAAGATAACCAAAAAATATACTGTACGCAATCTGTGTGTTTTCATCTATCCATATTTCACAGTAGTTTTTTTGGTTTATAATGCCAGATTCTCTTTAACAGTTTAAGGACATTGCCATTTTTTTTATCTTAAAGGGGTTGTCCGAGTTCAGAGCTGAACCCGGACATACCCTTATTTTCACCCAGGCCGGCTCCCTGAGGCTAGCATCGGAGCATCTCATGCTCTGATGCGCTTCCTTGCCCTGCGCAAGGTCTCTTCTGTTTTCAATAACACACTGCCAGGCGGAAGCTTCCGCCCTGCAGTGTGTTCGGTGACGTACCCGGCTCTGATGAGCAGGCTTTAGCGCTGCCCTAAACGTTTTAATGGCTAGAGCAGCGCTAAATCACGCCCATGAGTGCCGGGCTTCCTGACAGCCCCATGGAGAGCCCTGGTACGACACTGGATCTTCCAAAAATGGAACCGCTCCGATGCTCAAGTCAGGGGGCTGCCGGGGTGAAAATGGAGGTATTAACCCGGACAACCCCTTTAAGGACCAGGCCGATTTTTGCAAATCTGACGTGTCATGTGGTAATAACTTCGGAACACTTTTACTTATACAGGCCATTCTGAGATTGTTTTCTCGTGGCACATTGTACTTCATGATAGTGGTAAATATGAGTCAATATAAATCACCTTAATTTATAAAACAAATCTTAAATTTACAGAAAATTTAGAAAAATTTCTAATTTAAAAAATTAGAATTTCTCTGCTTTTAAGGACTTTTGAACATGACCGTATGGCTTTTTCAGTATTTTGCGATCCGCAAAAAACTGATCTGCAAAAAATACGGATGACGTCCCTGTGCATTACGTTTTTGCGGAACGGAACAGCTGGCCCCTGATAGAACAGCGCTATCCTTGTCCATTATGCAGACAATAATAGGACATGTTCTATCTTTGAACGGAACGGGAAAACAGAAATACGGAAACGGAAGGCATACAGAGTACTTTTCATTTTTTTTGCGGATCCATTGAAATCAATCGTTCCGTATACGGATCGCAAAAAACAGAACGGAAACGGAAAAAAACCTTTTGTGTGCAAGAGGCCTAAGGCAGATAGTGATACCTCAGAAAATTCTTATTATTTAACATTTCCCATTTATCTACTTTATGTTGGCATCATTTTGTAGATGTAATTTAATTTTTTAGGACATTAGAAGGCTTAGAATTTTAGAAGCAATTCTTAAAATTTTTTTGAAAATTTCCAAAACCCATTTTTTTAAGGACCTGTTCAGTTATGAAGTCACATTTGTGGGACGTATGTAGTAGAAACCACCCATAAATGACCGAATTTTAGAAACTACACCCCTCATGTTATTCAAAACTGATTTTACTAACTTTGTTAACCCTTTAGGTGTTTCACCCAAAATTTGGAGATTCGATTTCTAAATTTCCCTTTTTTGGCAGATTTTCCATGTTAATCATTTTTTTCCTGTAACACATCAAGGGTTAACAGCCAAAGAAAACTTAATATCTATTACTCTGATTTTACAGTTTACAGAAACACCCCACATGTGGTTGTAAACTGCTATAAGGGCACACAGCAGGACTCAGAGGGAAAGGAGCGCCAGATGTTTTTTGGAGGGCAGATTTTGCTGGACTGGTTTTTAGACACCATGTCCCATTTGAAGCCCCCCCTGATGCACCCTACAGTAGAAACAATCAAAAAGTGACCCATTTTGGAAACTACGGGAGGAGGTGACCGTTTTATTGATACTATTTTGGGGTACATATGATTTTTTGATCGCTTTATATTACGCTTTTTGTGAGGCAAGGTTACCACAAATGGCTGTTCTGGCCTGTTTTTATTTTTGTTTTTTTTAAATGTTCAACTGACCGGTCTATTTTTTGGTCTACTTTTTATGTTTGTTTCATTTATTTTTTTTGACAGTACAGTTCCTTTAATGTTGTATCATTGGGACTCAATACGTTGTGGATATAAAAACTTTACCGAGAATCACCAACTTGTCGGTCCAATGTTCCCCACTGACTTATTTTTGAATGTACGTGTCTAGGGTCGAAGCTCAGATTTTTTCTGATACAGAAGTCCAAATCCCATTAGGTTTTTTTGTTGCTAAGGCTACTTTTACACTAGTGTTTTAGTTTTCTGGTATTGAGATCCATCATGGGGGCTCAATCCGTTTTGTCCCCATTCAGTGTCAATAGGGATAAAACTTAACTGAACAGAACGGAGTGCTCCAAAATGCATTCCATTCCGTTTAGTTGCGTTCCCATACCGGAGAGCGAACCGCAACATGTTGTAGTTTGCTTTCCATCCTGGGATGCGGAGCATGAACCCCAATGCAAGTCAATGGGAACCGATCCGTTTTCTCTGCCACAATCTGCCACAATAGAAAACGGATCCATCCTCCATTGACTTTCTTTTTTTTTTACTTTATATATATCTTTATTTCAATTTCATACAATAAGTACGTCCATGAAAAAACACATTGCTCCAGCAATACATAAAAAAACAGTTATTAGCAATTAAAAAATTACTGTTAATTTTTTTTCTTTCTTTCTCCCCTTTCCCAACCACCACCCATCCCCCTCCCTCCCATTTCCCTCCCACCCCCAAAAGGAGGGGAGGGGGGGGGGCGTAGAAAAAAATAAAATAAATAAATAAATAAATAAAGTAACCAATTTTTCCAAACCTGGTCGAGATTTGGTGACTTTTTAGTATAATTCTTCATCCCACGTTCTTCTTTGATTAGATTGTCTATTGCTTTTCTCCACTGTCCCACCGTCGGTAAATCTGCCTTTATCCATTTCCTGAGTATAAGAAGTCTGGCCTGAAATAATACTTTATTCAAAACCAATTGTATTTTTTTATTTAATTTCAAATATTCAGTTGCCCCTAGAATACAGATTACTGGATCATTGGGCAACCGAACCTTCAAGAGCAAAAACACGGTTTCCATTATTTCTATCCAATATCTATGAAGCTTGGGACATCTCCAAAAACAATGTATCAAATCAGCTCTCTCCTCCCAGCATTTTGGACACTTATCTGTTGCTCTCACTCCCATTCTTTTTAGCATCCATGGAGATCGATGTAGTCTATGCACTATAAAAAATTGTGAAATCTTATGCGAACCCCTATCCGAAACTGTCGCATAGTTTCTAAGAGCATCTCTCCATTTTTCTTCTGTAAAGGAATCTAGATCTTTCTCCCATTTTTTCGCGGCGAGCATTGTAATCGTTTTTCTTTTTCCCTCCATCAAAAACCTATATCTCTTTGCAGTTATTCCACCTCCTTCCCCTACTACAATAAACTTATCCAACATATCTGATTTTTCCCTTCTGTACCTATCCTCCTGTGCCACTGTCCGCAATGCGTTCCTAAGCTGGAAATATTTATACATATCACTATGGGGGATCCCAAATTCCGACACCATTATGTTAAAGTCCTTCAGCTTATCTTCCTCAAAGATCTGGTCTAGATATTTCATTCCTTTTTTTCCCCAATCTATATAATCCCTTATTGTTTCCAATTCCTTTAAATTAAATTTTTTTCCATATCGGTGTATACTTCAAAAACCCTTTGATCTCAAGTATCTTCTTAATTTCCCCCCATACGTATTCTACTGAATTTAATATCCTATTACCAGTATTTTTTTTCCCCAAAAAACCTGACTCCAACACCTCTAAGTGATTACATTCCTCTTTCCATCCCCATCTATTTAATTCTTGCCTACCCACCTGACTATCTAAACTACCCTTTATATTCCCATATTGTGTTATTAAATAATAAAAAAACAGATTGGGAAGCGCTAGTCCTCCTTCTTTCACTGGAAGCTGAAGGACTTCCTTCTTTATCCGAGGGATCGCACCCTTCCAAATAAAGTCCCCCATTAATCTATCAAATAATTTAAAAATGTTCTGTGGTATTCTCACTGGGGCATTTTGCAGTACATAAAGTATCTTTGGGAGAAAGACCATTTTTATTAAATTTACCCTACCCTGCATTGACATTGGTAATCTTTTCCATATGTGTATTTTAGTTCTTAATTCTTTTATTAAGGGGAGGACATTTAATTTTTCATATTCTTCTATGTTTCCGGAGATTTGTATGCCGAGATATTTAAAATTTTCGTGTTTTTTAAGAACATGCACCCATGTATCTCTCTGTAATTGCCCATCTCCTAATAATAACATGTGTGATTTTCCCCAATTAATATTTAAACCCGAAAAAAAACCAAACTTATCTATTATTTCTACCACTTTGTTAAATTGTTCCCCAGTGTTTTGCAAAAAATGTAAAATATCGTCTGCATACATTAACAGTTTTTCTTCTCCACCCACATATGAAAAACTTTTAATCTCCCTATCATTTCTTATTATATTTGCCAAGGGTTCAATTGCAATTGCAAATAGCAATGGGGAGAGAGGGCATCCCTGCCTTGTGCCACGGGATAGGGCAAACGGCAGGGACAAGCTCCCATCCACAACCACTCTGGCCCTAGGGTTACGATATATATTAACTGAATCCATCCTATAAATCCCTCCCCTATACCAAACCCCCTTAATACTGCCCATAAATACTCCCATTCAATGCAATCAAATGCCTTTTGGGCATCCAATGAGAGTATCGCTTTCTCCCCTGCATCTGATCTATTGGCTTCGATGTTGAGGAATAACCTTCTTATATTGGAATATATTGTTCTACCCGGTATTAATCCTGTCTGGTCTTTATTTATTATTACTTGAATAACCCTTGAGAGCCTGTCCGCTAAAACTTTTGCCAAGATTTTGACATCCGTATTCAAGAGGGATATTGGCCTATATGAGCCGGGATCTGTTTGTTCCTTCCCCTTTTTTGGAATTAATGTAATAATTGCTTCCTTCATAGAGTTCGGTAGATCACCTAATTTTTGAGCCTCATCCAGTGTTATTTTTAATTCTGGAACTAATACCTGGGAAAAGGTTTTATATATTTCGAAGGGGAGCCCATCTCCACCTGGTGTTTTCTCAAGTTTCACCTTCCCCAGAGCTAAATTTATTTCTGCCGCCGTTATTTCTTTTTCCAGATATTCTTTTTGGACCTCAGATATCCTACTAAAAGCAATCTTATCTAGATATGAATCTAACTCTTGTTTTGAGTATTGTACCCTAGACTTATATAACTCTTGGAAATAGTCCCCGAACACTTTTTTAATATCTTCGGGTATGGTAAATAATTTACCCGTTTTATCTTTAATCGCACCGATCCATGAGTTACCTTTTTGATTTCTCACTATATTTGCTAATATTTTACCAACCTTTTCACCTTCCGAGGCTAACCGAATCCCCTGAAAGAGCAATTCTTTCCTACTTTTTTCTAATTGATATATCCTCAACTTCTCCTGTTCTTCCTCCCAAACTCTCTTATTAAGTACAGTAGGGTATCTCATACATACCATTCCAGCCTCTTGTAATTTTTTTTCCAATACCTTCCCATTCTCTCTAGTACTTTTTTTCCAGTAATTTACTTTTTTAAACAGTACTCCCCTCAAAAATGCTTTGAAAGTGTCCCAAACCACAAGTCTACCGGCAGCATTATTTTCCATAAAAAAGAGTTTTAACTCCTCTATAATACTCTCTTTATCTGAGATCAATAATAACCAATGGGGATTAAACTTAAACAACGGCAAAATATTATTTTTATTCAAATCTAACTCAGTTACCATTGCACTATGGTCCGATAGAGCCATGGGTATATACTTTATCCTAATCCTGTTTTGGGATATTAGATTTTTGTTTCCAAAAATCATATCTATTCTCGACCAAGTTTGGTGCGTTTTTGAATAACAAGAGTACATAATTTCGTCCGGGTTCTGAGCCCGCCAAACATCTACCCAATTAAATTCATGTACTAATTTACATAACTCTACATTTTGTGCTCCTCCCCCTCTACTAGACATCCTATCCCTGAGTGGATCCATAACTGCGTTATAATCGCCGACCGCAATCAGTATACATTCCTGTTTATTCAACATAAATCTATACAATTGATACAAAACATCTGATTTATATGGTGGTGGAACATATATATTTGCGAGTACGGTTTTTCTCCCTTCTACATAACAATGTAAAAAGAGGTACCTGCCATAGTCATCGGCCTCACATACCAGAGCCTCAAATTGAATCTTGTTATGTATCAAAATTGATACCCCTCTGGAGTAAGTAGTATATACGGAATGATATCCCGCCACCATCCATCTCCTGTCCAACCACCTTACTGATTCCTTATCTAAATGTGTCTCCTGGAGGCAGATGATGGCTGGCAGAAACCTCTTCATCCACTCAAGGATAGCGTACCTTTTAACCCTCTCACGGAGCCCTCTCACATTCAATGAAAGGACCCTAACCATCTAACCGAGGGGGAAAAATAAATAAATAAATAAAAACTTTCTCTCTCCACGCCCCCCCCCCACCCACATCCCCTAAATACCCTCCCATCTAAATAGTCCCCCCTTCTGCTAGTCGGCAGTCCGGGCGACTCCATAACTTAGCATAGTGGCTCCTATCACCTCCTCCCCCCAGCCTCAAAGGCCCTCCCCATCCGCCCATTCGCTAACTTCCTCCGGAGTCTGAAGGAAAATAAACTTGCCGTTATATTCCACCCTTAATTTTGCCGGAAAAAATAGACTATACTTTATACCTGCCTCCCTTAGTCTTTTTTTTACTGATATAAACTCTCTTCTTTGTGCGTTAGTACTAAATGAATAATCTGGAAAAAGTTTAATCTTTACACCCTGTATATGGTATCTTTCTGAGGTTCTAGCGTCGGCTAATATTCCGTCTCGGTCCTTAGATAGTAGGCATTTCACCAATATCGGTCTAGGGTAATCTCCTGGCACCCTGTTTTTTGTGGGGACCCTATGTGCTCTTTCGATAGAAAACAAGGGAGAAAGAGTACCTTCTCTACTGTTCTCCCTTAACCATCTCTCCATAAATTCAGTACAGTTTTCTCCCTCCGCTCGCTCTGGGATCCCCACGCATCTTATATTTGACCTTCTTGATCTATCCTCCTGGTCTACCAATTTTTGTTCCATCCTGACATTTGTCTGTTTTAAAAGTGTCACCTCCTTTCTGGACGGATTTCTCTAGGGTAGGAATCCTTTTTTCCATCTCTTGCAACCGCTGCCTTACTTTTTCCATCTCAGCTCGTATAACCATAACATCCGTCTGTACTGCCCCGAGCTGGGTTACCAAATTACCCATTAAATTTTCCATCCGTGAAACCGTATCAAGTATATCCTGCACCATTTTTACATCTGTTTCTGTATATGTCACTGGGATTCCCCTCTCCCCCTCTCCCCCTTCAACTGACGTCTCATGTGTCGGACCCTGCAGTCTGGGATCCACAATTTTTTCTTTTTGTGGGGATCTAGGCCCGGGTGAATTCGGAACCAAATATCTATTTAGACCTGATTGTTTAGACCCACTTTCCAAACCTACTGCTGATCGCCTGGCGGTGCTCCCCGTAGGGCCACGCTGTTCCTCCCTTTTTTTGGACGGCATTTCGGGTTCTCCACCTCTTTCCCTTTTTTTTTTTCCCCCTTCCTTTCTCTCCTTCTCTCTTTCCCTTCCCCTTCTCTTCTCTCCCCCCCTTCTCTCAATACAAGGACGGCTTAAGAACCCAACAAAAACTAATATAGTCCCCTTCTTAAATTAGTTACATTAGTCACAAACAATCGAGCACAGACAATGAATTATATCCACATTTAAACACTTTTAAGCAAAAAGGTCAGCTCAAAGGTGAAAAAAGTCAATTCAAAGGGGAAAAAGGAAAGTTAATGATGTTAGTCAGGACTTTGACCGGAAAAGATGAATTCCTTAAAGAATTATGACTCAGGGCATAAGATCCGGGCGTATAGGAACGTGCATGCAGTTAGTTAGTTAATTCGGAGAGGTATGATACCGTTAATTTAAGACCTGGGGGCAGAAAGGATTATCTCAGACGGGGTTATTGGAGGTTATACTCCAGGATCCAACCCCCCCCCCCCATTCTTTCCTCTCCACATTTAATTCACTATAATACTATCCACAGTCAATAGCTGCCTCTAATTCCAACCAAATGTCTCAAGGCAGATATCTTTTATCCTTTAGTCTGCGATGGCCTCAAACTGCATACCCGTAGTCACAACCACAGTCACAGTGGCAAACAGACCCTTTATCAGCTGCCATTTCCGGGGTATCACCCCTACTATCTACTCTTCTTCACAGTGAGGGCAAACATGTGGGCAAGAGCTGAGCATGGATCACAGTAAGAGGCAGGACCAGCTGCACCCCCCGGAATTGATCACCCCTAGCGATCTCAAGCCCAAGAGCTTAAGGGACCTGCCCTTCAGATACTGCAGACGGGATCAGCCTTTCCAACAGGGGTCCGCAGAGCAAGAGCAGGACCTCAGGCACAAACGGCAGCATCCCCAAACGCCTTCTCTTCAATGCACCAGCGCCTCCACTCACAATCCTTCTCCAGCAGCACGGCCGCTATAGCGACTCACCACCTGACGACTCCTGGCATCGTAGGACGGGGATCAAAATCAGGACACCGGCATCCAGACAATCCAGGGCGGCCTCGGTATCTCAAACTCTCGGCTTCACAGCGATCAACTGTTCCAAGCGGCGGTATGGGCGGCCAGCATGCGGAGGGGGCGGGGGGACGGAGCCCTAGCGTCCTACGTCAGACGCTCTCATGCGTCACCCATTTTTTCTGCTCTGCTCAGGTCCCAGGATGTAAACTTGTTCATCCGGCAATTAAAATTTATGAGCATATTAAAAATCAGCTCTTGCCGGCGGCAGATCGTGCTGTCTAATAGCAATCTGCCGGCGGCAAACCACTAGACAATACGGGGATGAGCGATGGCATAGCGATCACTCCTGTCCATGCTGCGGAGGAGATTGCTGCATGTAATAGCAGCGTTCTCCACTAGCGAGCAGGCGATTTCCGGGATGGAACGCTTCCCTCTCAACAATCGCTTTCTGAATCGGCCTATGTAATACAGACTTTACATACAGTAGTAAGATGATTTTATGGTGGAAGTGAGGCCCCTTTCCTACTGTGCCCGTGTGCAGCTGCACTGGTTGGACATATGGCATGTCCGCCCCTAAGTGACATAATCAGCATACAGGGCACATACCGGGCAGGGGCTATTTACAGGCATACTACATGTAATCAAGTTGAAAGATAACCAAAAAATATACTGTACGCAATCTGTGTGTTTTCATCTATCCATATTTCACAGTATTTTTTTTGGTTTATAATGCCAGATTCTCTTTAACAGTTTAAGGACATTGCCATTTTTTTTTAAATCTTTTTTTCTAAAACAATTTTTTATTCGGAAGACAGATAGCCAGTAAGCAAGTACATAGATTACAGTAAATTCTCATGCGCGCAGGCACGTGCACATTATACATTACATCATGTAGGATCATATACATATTAGACAGCCGTCCAGCGTTTATTTAGAATGTGTCTTTTCCGAAAACTTTTCCATTCCCCCCCCCCCAAACAAACCCCCCCCCCTCCCTCCCAACTGTTACCCAACTTGCAATGTCATGCCAATATCACCTATTAGGGCTTCCAGATAGAGTGCCTCTCATTCATAAGCAGTAGGAGTCTCATGTTAACCTTCTCTCCCACTAGACCACTTCTAACCTATCTAAAGTACCCTTCAGCTTTCCTTCTAAATACCACCTAGTATGTACAAAAGGCATAACCACTTCCGATACTTCTGCCGATGTCAATGAATGAATAATAAACCTTTCCCAAGTGTGAAAGAATTGCTTTGCAGATTTCTCTTTGCTACGTTCTACATCTAGCCTGTCCAGGTACATGACATATTTCATCACCCCCAAAGCCTCCTGGAATGTAGGGACTGTGGGATATATCCAGTGCCTAAGTATGGTCTTTACCACTGCCAGGAGGAACAAGTGTACTCCTTTGATATGAGTAGTATGGGATATTTCTCCTCTTTCATCCAGTGGTATATAATGAAAGATGCAGTGCAAAGGTGACAATTGTGGTTTTATCCCCCACACTTGTTGGATATACTCGACAGTCTCCTCCCACAAAGACTTCAAGTTAGGACAGTGCCAAAGTCCATGTAGTAGGTTAGCCTTTTGTAGCAGACATTTGGGGCACCATCTAAAATAATGCGCAGGCGCATCTCTGTATGATAAGTCAAAGGCGTACATAGCTTTATGAAGGATCCTAAAATGCATCTCTCTCCACGTTTCACTTGTTATCACCTGTCTCACTTTCTCCATTCCCTCCCTCAATTTAGGAGTGACTGTATCCTCACCTAGCTCTTCCTCCCACTTCTTAAACACGCTATCTCCTAATGGGGTAGAGAGAATGTTCTGCATCTTCCTATAGAGATCAGACAGTGAGTGTTCCTGGGCTCCCACCAGGGCCCCAAACCAGTTCAACTTCTCAGGATCTCCCAGGTTCACAGATTGAGCCATGCAGTACGAGTGTAGCTGCTTATAAGACAGAAAATGGGAGGCTGGGATCTGATACTTGGACTGTACCTCAGGCCATGTTAAAAGCCCAGTGCCCTCCTCATTCAGCAAATGTCGCAATAGAAGGATCTCTTTACTCCTCCACACTCTGAAAAGACCGGAATGCCTACCCTCCGGAAACACTGGGAGACTCCACAAAGGCATATATGGGGTAATGTACATGGGTAGTTTATATAATCTACGTATGCTCCGCCATGCAGCCAGAGTATCCCTCAAAACTACAAATTCTTTGAACGGTTTAGGGAGATCTCGGACTCTTGTGTGTAATAAGGCAACTAGGTCCCAAGGTGCGACCAACTCACTTTCTAGGGGGGTATTGGAAAAATACGAGGAGCCTTTCAGCCAGTCCCTAGCATGTCTAAATAATGAGGCCAAATTATATCTTCTAATGGACGGCATTTGAAGTCCTCCCTCCCATTTGGTGAGGCAAAGTTTGTCATACGCTATCCTAGGCCGCTTTCCTTGCCAAAGGAACCTCACAAACGCTTTTTGGATCCTATTAACGTCAATATGTGTCAGTAAGAGGGGTATAGTCTGAATAGGATAGAGCAACCTCGCAAAACTTACCATTTTTAAGAGGTAAGCCCTCCCAAAAAGCGAAAGCGGTAGTTTAGCCAATTTTGCCCAACTCTGTTTCAATCTTCCTGATTAGGGGATCATAGTTCAATTTATACAGCGAAGATGGGTGTCGCCCCACCTTGATACCCAGATAGGTTAGATACTGTGGTACCACTTCAACATTGCAGAGGTTTCGTTCCGGCTGGGCTTGAGATCCCCTTTTATCCAAGAATAACAATTGGCTCTTAGTAACGTTTATTTTATACCCCGTAGTCCCCCCAAAGTATTCAAAGGTGTCCAGTACCTTTTTTAGGCAGAGATACGGAGAATCTATAAAGAGCAGTATGTCGTCTGCAAAGCAAACTAGTTTCAGTTCTTTCTTACCTATCTGGATCCCCTTAAAAATATCCGACTGAAGCAGATGTTGTACCAGCAGTTCCAAAGCCAAATTGAACAGGAGGGGAGATAATGGGCAGCCCTGCCTTGTACCTCTGCCGAGCCAGAAAGGGGTCGACAAAAAGCCGGGCAGACTAACCTGAGCCTGCGGGCTTTGATAGATGCTCTCAACTAATGACTTGAAAGATCCCTCTACTCCGAAAGCGGTCATGGATCTCCACAACCAGTTCCAGTTTACCGTGTCGAAAGCTTTCTCTGCATCGACAGACAACAAGGCAGGGCTCCCTCCCATACGCTCAGGACCATGATGAACATAGTCCTGTGCCACTAAGACCGATCTGATGTTAGTCACCGCCGCTCTGTTTTTTATAAACCCCACCTGATGCGGACCTATAAGGTATGGCATATGTTGTGCCAATCTATTGGTTAACAATTTGGTCAGTATTTTAAGGTCCTGATTAATCAAAGAAATCGGACGATATGAGGCAGGCTGTTCCATATCTTTGCCTAGTTTGGGGATAAGCTTGATATGCGCCATATTTCCAGATTGCATGATACCCTGACCTCCCAGGCAACTATTGAACAACAATGTAAAAAAAGGGGCGATTTCGTCTTTGAGACCTTTATAGAAGTCCGCCCCAAACCCGTCCGGACCCGGGGCTTTCCCGCTTACTAGAGATTTTATGGTAGTTTTGACCTCCTCTTCCGTTATCTGAGCATTAAGGTGGGTGCGCATTTCTTCTGTAAGACGCGGTAGTGAGATTTTGGATAAGAGTTCCTCCGCCAATGTAGCATCATATTCTGCCTGCCCGTACAAAGCAGCGTAGAATTGCCCAAAGCAGTCTACTATTCCTTTCGGGTGTGTAACCCTGTGTCCCAACGCATTTATTAAGATTTTAATACTAGTGTGGGGCGTATAAGGCCTGGCTAGATTAGACAGCAACTTTCCTGCCTTGTTTCCATATTTGAAAAGATGCGACTTTTTATAATCCCCGGTCAATTTTGTATTTTGTTCTACATAAAAATCATAACTCTCTCCACATTATACAATTTATATGCTTTAACTTCTTTTTCCCCCCTCTGAGTCAGCACTCCTCCCCATGTGGCACAGGTGCTTTTAATTTAGCAGTAGTCTGCAAAGGGTTAAATAATTCCTACCCCATCTCAGTTGAAGTTCCTGAGAAGCCGTGAACAGGTGATCCCTTTGCACCAGTTCACATGCGGCGCTGGACGGTGGCCGCCGCTGCTTCTGTGCCGTGCTGGTGGAGTGATGGGATCCGAGGCCTAGGTGGCTCTGCCTCACGGTGGGGCAGCATCGTGGCTGTTGGATTCCATTGCCTGCTGGTGCGGTGTGGAGGTGCGGTGGTCGCCGCACAGCACTGCGCTATGGATAGAGTAGGTTCCCACTTAACAAGAGGCAACCTTGTCGCGGTAAGTGGGCCTATGCTCTTTGATCAAACTGTATACTAATGCCTCTTTTAGGGCACAGCAAATGTTTGATACTTGTGCTGTATAGCCATGTTTTATCAATAGAAATGCTTCAAAATACGTACAGTAGTCATTAGTATAGGAATGAGGAGGTGCGATTCTGATTCTCTCTCCACATTATACAACCTCCATGGAATAGTCCCCAAAAATTAGGATCTGATGGCCTCGTAATTTAAGCGGCTGCTTGAGCCTTCTATACTTGAATAGGATGGCCTCCTTATCTGTGTACTTCAGGTACTTTACTATGGTCGTCCTAGGTCTCCTCTGCGGTTCAGTTCCGCCAGTGTCTTGCGGTGGGCCAATTCTGTGCGCCCTCTCGACCAATGCAGGGGTCTGGATTCCCAACGCTTGCGGCAACTTGTCAGAACAGATCCGGGATAGCATGTGCACTGGGATATTTTCCGGTAAACCGAGAATACGCAGATTACTTCTGCGGGACCTATTTTCCAAGTCCTCGACTTTATCCCGGAGTACCTTGTTAGTCTGTGTAACATCCCTGAGCTGGGTGTGAACCCTCTCCAGCTCGTCCTCCACAATGCCCATTCTTTGCTCGAGTTCCTGCACTTGCTCCGCGTGCTGGTTTACTGTGGCTTGTAGCTGCTGTAAGGAAGTCGTGATCGTTGCTTCCAGAGTGGCCTTGATGTCTGGCGCCAATAGTTTCGCAACTGCTATAGCCATTTCTCTGCAGGAAGATTCCAAATCGCCAGCCTGCTGAGCCCCTTCCAGCTGTGTGAGTATTAGTTCCTCCGCTTCTTGCGGTTGAGAAGTTTGGGAGGACGAGCGCGTTATCATCTTCCTAGCGTCCGCCATCTTTGCCCTTCTGGGGTTCAGCCAGGTCGCGCGGCGGGAGAGGCGAACTGGCCAGCGGGGTGCCACTGCGCACTACAAACTTTTCAATCTACCTCCCTATGTGTCAGGGAGATGTATAGTTGGGGTGATGAAGCCCCTGGTCTCGGCAACACCCGCTGTTAATGTCTGGGGGCACGGAGCTCTTTCTGCACACCTCCTTACATGTGCGCGCCGGAACCAGAAGTCCTTTTTTTTATCTTAAAGGGGTTGTCCGGGTTCAGAGCTGAACCCGGACATACCCTTATTTTCACCCAGGCCGGCCCCCTGAGGCTAGCATCGGAGCATCTCATGCTCTGATGCGCTTCCTTGCCCTGCGCAAGGTCTCTTCTGTTTTCAATAACACACTGCCAGGCGAAAGCTTCCGCCCTGCAGTGTGTTCGGTGACGTCACCAGCTCTGATGAGCGTTTTAATGGCTAGGGCAGCGCTAAATCACGCCCATGAGTGCCAGGCTTCCTGACAGCCCCATGGAGAGCCCTGGTACAACACTGGATCTTCCAAAAATGGAACTGCTCCGATGCTCAAGTCAGGGGGCTGCCGGGGTGAAAATGGAGGTATTAACCCGGACAACCCCTTTAAGGACCAGGCCGATTTTTGCAAATCTGACGTGTCATGTGATAATAACTTCGGAACACTTTTACTTATACAGGCCATTCTGAGATTGTTTTCTCGTGGTACATTGTACTTCATGATAGTGGTAAATATGAGTCAATATAAATCACCTTAATTTATAAAACAAATCTTAAATTTACAGAAAATTTCGAAAAATTTCTAATTTAAAAAAATTAGAATTTCTCTGCTTTTAAGGCCTTTTGCACATGACCGTATGGCTTTTTCAGTATTTTGCGATCCGCAAAAAACTGATCTGCAAAAAATACGGATGACGTCCCTGTGCATTACGTTTTTGCGGAACGGAACAGCTGGCCCCTGATAGAACAGTACTATACTTGTCCATTATGCAGACAATAATAGGACATGTTCTATCTTTGAACGGAACGGAAAAACAGAAATACGGAAATGGAAGGCATACAGAGTACTTTTCATCTTTTTTGCGGATCCATTGAAATCAATCGTTCCGTATACGGATCGCAAAAAACGGAACGGAAACAGAAAAAAACTTTCGTGTGCAAGAGGCCTAAGGCAGATAGTGATACCTCACAAAATTCTTATTATTTAACATTTCCCATTTATCTACTTTATGTTGGCATCATTTTGTAGATGTAATTTTTTTTTTAGGACATTAGAAGGCTTAGAATTTTAGAAGCAATTCTTAAAAATTTTTACAAAATTTCCAAAACCCATTTTTTTAAGGACCTGTTCAGTTATGAAGTCACATTTGTGGACGTATGTAGTAGAAACCACCCATAAATGACCGAACTTTAGAAACTACACCCCTCAGGTTATTCAAAACTGATTTTACTAACTTTGTTAACCCTTTGTTCAAGAGATATGGAGATTCGATTTCTAAATTTCCCTTTTTTGGCAGATTTTCCATGTTAATCATTTTTTCCTGTAACACATCAAGGGTTAACAGCCAAAGAAAACTTAATATCTATTACTCTGATTTTACAGTTTACAGAAACACCCCACATGTGGTTGTAAACTGCTATAAGGGCACACAGCAGGACTCAGAGGGAAAAGAGCGCCAGATGGTTTTTGGAGGGCAGATTTTGCTGGACTGGTTTTTAGACACCATGTCCCATTTGAAGCCCCCCTGATGCACCCTACAGTAGAAACAATCAAAAAGTGACCCATTTTGGAAACTACGGGAGGAGGTGACCGTTTTATTGATACTATTTTGGGGTACATATGATTTTTTGATCGCTTTATATTACGCTTTTTGTGAGGCAAGGTTACCACAAATGGCTGTTCTGGCACAGTTTTTATTTTAGTTTTTTTTTAATGTTCAACTGACAGGTCTATTTTTTTGTCTACTTTTTATGTTTGTTTGTTTTAGTTTTAAATAATAAAGATTTTTTTTTTAAAAATCATGTTTTTGTGTCTCCATTTCTTGAAAGACATATTTTTTCTATTTTTCTGTCGATGGGGCTCTTTTTTGTGGGAAGAGTTGATAAATTTTGGTTATATAAGATTTTTCGATCATTCAATATTACACTTTATGGTTCTTTTGGCACAGTTTTTATTTTATTTTTTTATATCATTCACCTTTGGGGATAGAGTGTTTGATACTTTTATAGAGCAGGTCGTTATTAAAGCAGCGATACCTAATATATCTTTTTTTGGGGGGGTGTTACACCATAAAACCATTTTAGAAAAAAAAAATTGTGTATCCATTTTTTTTTTTTTGGGGGGTGATTGTCTCATTTAAGGGCTCATTTTTTGTGAGACTAGGTGACGGTTTGATTGGCACTAATTTTAGGTACATATGAATTTTTGGATTACTTTTAATGCTGTTTTTTTGGAAGTGAGATGGGCCAAATTCAAATTTTTAGTTTCTCTTTCTTTTTTTTATGGCGTTCACCGTTCAATGAGAAAGTAATGTGATCCTTTTATAGATCAGGTCGTTACGACATACCAAACATGTTTAGTGTTTTTTTTGTTTTGTTTTTAAATCACAACACACTCAGTGACATAGATCTGATGTGGAAAGAACCAAAAGAGACAAATGGCACCCTCTAAGGGGCCATCTAAGGGCTTGTAGGAGGTTCCTGAATACGGGATCGCCCCTATCAGGGCAGCCATTCTGTTCTATAGGCAGGACTCAATAGCATAGGGTGTGAATTAGGGTAAGGCCTCCCTCTAGACCATCACTATCCTGCCTATAATTATGCCCTATTCCCTACTATGGAAGATAAAGGATTGCTGTATTTACACAGTTTATCTATTTTATTTGTTTTTGTATACTATATGTTGGGTAATTTTAGCGTCTTAATAAAGGCTACGTTTTAATTGGGTGGTACCCTGTGAATACTTTGTCATTTTGCTGGGAAAAAAAATTGTGCAGCTCATCTTCCTCTATTTTGTAGGTTTTTGTGTAACTTGGATTTTATCTTTCAAATTCTTCTTCTTAGCCTCTAAATTATTTCAAATCTATTGATAATCTCAAAACACAATACAAAAATACATATTTAAGAAGTATACAGTCTTGTAATTTATTTGAAATTTCTGTCTTTAAAAGGGGTTGTCCCAACATCCAGTGTTTTTGGAGATAGGACCGAGAGGTTGGTACTCCCATCCACTGCTGTGGGAGTCAGTGAAACAGCAGAGCGCAAACCAGGGCTGGCGCTTTCTGTGGGTTTTTCCCATCTCGGCCATGAAAGGTTGAGCCGGGACAACCCCTTTAAGCCGCATACATTGAACTTTTGTGTCCATCTCATAAATGAAGGCAACTATATGGACATCTGTAGCTTGGCGACCAGTGCAGATTATCTTGGACCCCAGTACATCACCCTTCTACTAGTTATTGTCTAAAGTGGACAACTATTTTAAAGATCTTTTGACATATATTGTTAACAACTAAGAAGATGCCATTAGTTGGAGTCTGAGACTGGATCTGGCACAATTCCTCAACTAAAGAGAACTGAATGCTCTGTGTAACCTTCAGGAACTAGTTAAAAATCTCCATCATTGACCACTGACAAATCTCAAAAACAGGGAGTTGCTATAGGGGGTGCAGCAGAGGTAGCAGTTGTCCTGGGCCTTGTGCCCAAGAGGATCCAAAGGCTCTTCTGCCACATTTAAAGACAACGGTCTTAAGACACATGGTAATTGGGGCCCAATATCTTCACATTACATCTCAGTCACTCACTAATGGCATCTTTGATATTCCTCCATGTCCTGCAATAAAAAATTGTTATTAAAGCTATGGAAAAGTATAATCTGTGCAGCACTCCTGAGGGAAACTGCAGAAATGGAGAGGGGGTGAGCATTTTGCCTGAGGATGTCTACCTTTGTCAATTAGTATGGGTTCCTCGCCGAACAGTGTAAATTGTTTAATTTAAAAGTGGTTATCCCATGATTAATGTAAAAAAATGAAAATCAGACATCATATAGTACAGGGGTGGCCAACCCGCGGCTCCTCGCACCTTCATTTGCGGCTTGCAGAGGAGCTTGCTCTCCTCTACATATGCGGCTCGCAGGGGAGCGGGCCAGCTATTCCTGTACTAGGGATGTTGCTCGCAGGTATCAGCAGCACAGAGGAGTAGGAAACAGTCCCCCCCTACCCCCTGTGCTGCTGCCGCTGCCACCAGTGAGAACACAGAGGAGGGGAGGGGATGTGGCCACTGCCACCAATGAAGTTAACTCACTCATTTATTCAAATACGGGAGGCAGGTGCTGGATGAAGAATCATATAGCCCGCACCCGACCTCTATGAGAGGTGATGAGATCTGCGGCAGTTAGCCCCTTAGGTGCCGCAACTGAGGGGTTAACTGCTGGGGATCGCAGCACCGTCATAGAGGCTAAGTGTCGGCTATGTGATTCTGCCAGCACCCGCCTCCTGTATCTGTATTAAACGTTATTTGTCATTTGTGGCGCAGTGCACCCCCCTTAATACGCGGAGGCCTGCACTCTGACCTGACGCTGTGCACATCAGGTCACTGTGGAGAGGGCACCACAGTCCTCAGAGCAGCAGCAGAAGAGGTAGGATAAGCCTCCTACACAGTTTTCTTTACATTAAAGTACTGATCATGGGGGTCTCATCTGACATGAGGGTAGTATGAGCTCAGATAAGACCCCCAAATCCTCATCAGACCCACAAAATAAGCCTCCCCAGTGCTCACATCTCCCCTATGTTAAATCACCCCCCACACATGATCTCATAGGGTGTCATCTGAGCATGGGGTGTCATCTGAGCATAGGGCAGTCATCTGAGCATGGGCGGTCATCTGAGTATAGAGCGGTCGTCTGAGCATGGGTGGTCATCTGAGCATAGGGCAGTCATCTGAGCATGGGCGGTCATCTGAGAATAGGGTGGTCATATGAGCATAGGGTGGTCATATGAGCATAGGGTGGTCATATGAGCATAGGGTGGTCATATGAGCATAGGGTGGTCATATGAGCATAGGGTGGTCATATGAGCATAGGGTGGTCATATGAGCATAGGGTGGTCATATGAGCATAGGGTGGTCATATGAGCATAGGGTGGTCATCTGAGCATAGGACGGTCATCTGAGCATGGGTGGTCATCTGAGCATAGGTCAGTCATCTGAACATGGGCAGTCATCTGAACATGGGCAGTCATCTGAGCATAGGGCAGTCATCTGAGCATAGGTCAGTAATCTGAGCATGGGGTGATCATCTGAGCATAGGTCAGTAATCTGAGCATGGGGTGATCATCTGAGCATAGGGCGGTCATCTGAGCATTAGTCGGTCATCTGAGCATGGGTGGTAATCTTAGCATAGGTCAGTCATCTGAGCGCAACCAAAAATATTGAAACGTTATCAAAATTAACCCCACTTTTTCCTTTTGTTTCTCGTGGTATCCGTCAAGTTTTGGTCACCAACCTCCAGCCTTTTGTATTTTCTAATATTTTATTTCTGTGTATTTTATTTTATTGGTCAACAAGTAGGTCTAAACTTGTTTTAGTAGGCATATGATGTGCATTATTCAGGTTCAGAGATTTTGTGTGGTAATTGTGTATTGCACTGTGTGCCTTCCTCTGTCATTACACACAGCATTGGCCTTAGGCCTCATGCACACAACTGTTGTTTCATTCCGTGTCCGTTGTTCCGTTTTTCGTGATTTTCTGTGGACCTATTGACTTTCAATGGGTCCGTTGAAAACTCGGCTAATGCACCGTTTGTCATCCGCGTCCGTGATCCGTGGTTTCAGTCCATCAAAAAAATATAACGGAAAACGGTTTGCGGACCCATTCAAGTCAATGGGTCCGTGAAAAAACGCGGAGGCACACAAGATTGTCATCCGCGTCTGCGTCCGTTTTTTTCCTATCATTTGCATGGCAAACTTATATCCGGAATAACGGATGCGAACAGCATGTGGAGTGCTGTCCGCGTCTTTTGATGCCCTATTAAAGTGAATATGTCCACATCTGAGCCTCAAAAAGTGCAGCTCAGAAGCGGACCCAATCAACGGTGTGTGAATGAACCCTAATCTTGAGGCAGCATGTTATAGAGCAGGAGGAGCTGAGCAGACTGATACATATTTTTATAGGTAGACATTCAGTAAAACTTTTAACGTATACATTTATATCTCTGCTCTTTTTCTGCATCAGTCATGTGGGCGGTCCTGTATACAACTAAACATATAGGGAAGGCTGTCAATCACTAAATAGGACCGCCCACATGGCTGATGCATAAAAAGAGCAGAGATATAAATGTATAAATTACAAGTTTTACTGAATCTTTTCCCATAAACCATATATGATCCTGCCCTATAACATGATGCCTGCAGATTGCACTGCATTTTCACGGTGACTCAATGTTTCAATTAATGTTGTTTACGTTTGCGGATATGTTGTTCGTTTTTTTTTTTTTTTTTTGGGCTGCATCCGAAACGCTCTACTGCCATGAAGCGTGGCAGCACCCTGACAGTGTTATGGCTCATGTGGTTTTATGTATTTAGGTGCAGTACCTTCTGATGTTCTGTGCTACTTTGTGTTCAGTTCTCAATCTTCTTCCTGATATAGTACTATGTGCATTTTCACACAGTTTTTTTTCAATTATGAAATAATATATTGTAATAAAAAATTATGCACTTTGATTTTTGTTTCAGTTATATAAAATCCATAATTTCCCTGTTACTTACTATGTTAGTTTGACCGTGATACATCTGAGTGTAGTTTCCTTTGCATTCTGGTCAAGTGTTGACACAGCACATGCTCAGAACTAATGCTGGGACCGGAAGAATACTGTGTGGGTACAGTAAGTAACAAAACACTGTCCTAACACTATTATATCCGCTATCAGCCAATTTGGCATCTGAATAATTACAGCTCATGTTCTAACATGAGATTGGAACTAATATATTTTTAGAATCCACGTGGAAACTATCGGGATATAACATCTGACTGAATGTAATTAAGGTAATTAATAGGACTATCCAGAGGACAACATTTGCAGCAGATCATTAGCACCGTAGTGTTGGATACTGCTTTATTTATTGTGGACAATCTACATGTTTTACACTTTTATTAACTTATTATTTGGTGTTTTCATTTGTTTTATTTTGCATTTGGTGTTTATCGTTTTATGTTATGGAGGAATCTATTACATTTATTGTCTAAGTACATTACCTAATGTTTTACAGACTATTGTATGTCTAAAGAGCTGACACCTATCTTGTTTATGTATTGTGCTTATATAGCCCATAGGTGCCTGGAGCCTAGTCAGTGCATCTGCCTTCATCTTTGTCCATAGCTTGTGGTTGGTGAGCCGCTAATACTGGTTTATTCAATGAGATTTACCAAGCTGAACTATATTTCACCAACTAATGCAAACTTCAGAAATCCCACAACCATATGCAAGCTGCTGGTGTACCTTTACCCCGTGTGTCACTACCAGAGCTTTGAGACGTTCTCACAGCTCTGTTTCTCCACCCCTGTGATGATGTCACTACTAGAGCTTGGAGGAGTTCCCTCTGCCCTGTTTCTCCGCCCCTGTGATGAGGTCTTTATTTTCTGTTTCCTTCCTCCCAGCTGTCTCTCCTGTGTTTGATTTCGCTGCCTTTAAATCACCCCTCCTCCTTTGTAGAGGTGCGGATTATACTTTTCATTTAAGCTGTATCTCTCGCTTGAGTAACTTCACCTGTGTGATATCTTTTCACTGGATCTGTGTTCTGCTGAAGCAAGTACTTCGGATATTGTCTGCTGACTTCGGATCTGTTTTCACTGCAGCCGCAACTCCTTCAGTTAAGTGTTCAGACATTGTGTGTTTCTGTTTCTTTGCTGACTGGATCCGAGGCGACCCCGGTTCCGTCCATATACTGAGCAGGGCACCGGTGGCCGTGCCCCTTCCACTATTGTAGGGGTTTCAGTGGTCATCAGCCTAAGGTACGCGGGCATGTCTCGATCCACCATATGGATCCGGACATGTACATAGCAGCTTAGGGAGAGCTTTTAGGGTCTGACAGGGGTCACCCTTTATCCTCCCTAGTTTGGGTCCGGTCAGTCGCTATTCACTGTGTGTTGCTCACTTACAGCCGTGACATTATAATCCGCCAAACCGTCCTTTTTTGACATGGATCCGCTTTCTGACCTGGTTGACCGCATGCAGGGTCTTTCTTTGGAGGTAGCGGCTCTCCGTCAATCTATGACTCAGCTTCAAGCATTGGGCTCTGCTCCGGCCCATGGAGTCTGTTGCGAGCCAAAGGTCTCACTTCTGGAAACGTTCTCCGGGGCAGTGAGAATTTTGTTTGTTTCAGAGAGGCATGCAAACTCCATTTTTGCTTGTGTCCCCATTCCTCTGGTAATGAGGAACAGAGGGTGAGGATTGTCATCTCCCTGCTCAGGGGTAATGCTCAGACTTGGGCTTTTCCGTTGCCATCGGGGGATCCCTCCCTTCGATCCGTGGAAAGATTTTTTTTGTGGCCCTGGGGCAGATATATGATGACCCGGATCGTGTTGCTCTGGCCGAATCTAACTTACGTTCTTTATGCCAGAACAAACTGTCTGCGGAGCTTTATTGTTCTGAATTTCGGAGATGGGTAGCTGATTCAGGTTGGAATGATGCTGCACTCCGGAGTCATGGTCTCTCAGAGAGATTGAAAGATGCGTTTGCTTTCCATGAGAGACCAACGTCCTTAGAGTCTGCCATGTCATTGGCGGTACGCCTTGACAGGCGTCTAAGAGAAAGAAACGAGACCTCTCTGTCCAGTCATTTTCAGTCTAGGGGCAGTGGTGCGGACTCATTCACTGTGCAGGGGCCTCATCCTCTCTCGGTTCCCTCTGTGGAGGAGCCCATGCAGCTAGGTCGACTTGCCCCTGATAAAAGAGGATTTAGTCCTCAGAGAATGGTGTGTTTTTGTTGTGGGGGCATAGGTCATTTGGCAAATGTTTGTCCATCTAGGAAATTCTTGAACTGTACTAAGAGTTATAATAAGAGAAAAACCTCAAAAGATAAATCATCAAACTCTGCTTCATCTGCTACTTTGGGCAAAGTTGATGTAGGAATTGATGCTTTTCCTCTGACCTGCAGTTCCCGTTTTCTCCTTTCTGCCAGGGTAGCGCTAGGGACAAAGTCATTTCTTGTGAAATTTTTGTCGATAGTGGAGCGGCCGTCAATCTTATTGATACTCAATTTGTAGCCATGCATGGTTTTCAGGTTTGCACATTAGAAAAGGATATACCTGTTTTTGCTATTGACTCTGTGTCATGGAACCATGAACCAGACGTACAAGAAGGAATAAGTGGAAAATAAGAAGGTTTTATTGAAGAGCAAGCCGTAAGCAAAGTCCGAACGGATGGCTAAACCGAAGCAGGGTCTTGCGGAGACAGAGGTCAGGAACCAGAAGGGTAGTCAGACGAAGCCAGGAACAGGAACCAACGGGGTAGTCAGACGAAGCCGGAATCAGGAACCAACGGGGTAGTCAGACGAAGCCGGAATCAGGAACCAACGGGGTAGTCAGACGAGGCCAGGATCAGGAACCAGAAGCAGCAGCAGTCTTGGAAGCATGTGAACACAGGAGGACCAAGCAAGGAACTGAAGCCACAGACCTCCTATATATATGAGCTAGGCATCCAGCTCCTCCCAGTGGGAAGGAGGAGCCGCAGGGTGGGAGGCTACAAGAAAACCCAGAAACCAAGATGGCCGCCAGCACATGTCAAACGAAGGAACAGCAAGGAGGTAAGACCATGACAGTACCTCCCCCTCAAGGGCCCCTCCTCCGCGGAGTAAGGAACGGTTTCTGAGGGAAGCGTGCGTGGAAGGCTCGGAGCAAGACAGGAGCATGGACATCTGCGGAGGGAACCCAGGAACGCTCCTCTGGACCATAACCACGCCAATGGACCAAAAACTGCAGCCGGCCGCGGACCAGGCGTGAGTCCAGGATATTGCTCACCTCATACTCCTCACGATTGCCCACTTGGACCGGACGAGGCCGAGGAATCGAGGAAGTGAAACGATTACACACCAGTGGCTTCAACAGGGAGACATGAAACACGTTGGAGATCCGCATGCCAGGAGGAAGCGCAAGGGCATAGGCTACCGGGTTTACCCTGCGAAGCACTCGGAAGGGACCAACAAAGCGAGGCGCCAGCTTGGGAGTGGGCACTCGAAGGTTGAGGTTGCGGGTGGACAACCATACGCGGTCTCCGACCTGGTAGGAAGGAGCGGGCGCTCGTCTGCGATCAGCCTGGAGTTTCTGGCGCTGCGCAGAGACCTCAAGGGACCTCTGGATCTGTACCCAAGAAGCACGTAGGACGGAAAGGTGATCCTCCACAGCCGGAATATCCTGGGGAGAGAATACCTCCGGTAACACGGCAGGTTGGAACCCATAATTGGCCATGAAGGGAGACGTCCCAGAGGAAGAGTTCACCGCCGTGTTCCTGGCAAACTCAGCCCAAGGCAGGAGGTCAACCCAATTGTCTTGGTGATCGGAGACATAGCAACGAAGGAATTGCTCCAAGGCCTGATTGGATCGTTCTGCGGCCCCATTGGACTGAGGGTGGTAGGCCGAGGAGAAAGAGAGATGAATCCCCAACTGGGAGCAAAAGGCGCGCCAGAACCTGGACACAAACTGACTCCCCCGATCCGACACAATCTCCTTGGGCAAACCGTGCAACCGGAAGACCTCCCTGGCAAAAATCGAGGCCAACTCTTGTGCAGAGGGTAACTTCTTGAGAGGAACACAGTGGCACATTTTGGAAAACCGATCCACAATCATGAGAATGACCGTATGGCCTCGGGATGCAGGGAGGTCCACAATGAAATCCATCCCCAGGTGTGACCATGGACGCTCCCCGGTGGCTATGGGTTGCAAAAGGCCCAACGGAAGGTGCCGAGGGGACTTACTCTGGGCACAAACGGAGCATGCCGCTACATATGCGGCGATGTCGGAACGTAGAGAAGGCCACCAGAACAGACGTGAAACCGCCCAGGACAGCTGATTCTTTCCAGGGTGCCCCGCGGCCTTGGAGTTATGGTAGGTTCGCAACAACCGAGTGCGCAACTCCTCAGGCACAAAACATCTGCCGTTGGGTCTCCCAGAGGGAGCACCAGATTGAGCCGCCAAAATCTGCTCACCCAGAGGAGAAGTCAGGCTGGTGCGAATAGCGGCCAGGATCTGATTCGGGGGTATGACCGTAGTCGGAATCGACTCCTCCCCGGACAGCTCGGAGTACTGCCGTGATAAGGCATCCGCTCTGATGTTCTTGGAGCCGGGTAGGTAGGAGACCACGTAATTAAAACGTGACAAGAACAGAGCCCATCTGGCCTGACGTGGTGTCAATCTCTTGGCCTCAGAGAGGTAGGTCAGATTCTTGTGGTCCGTCAGGATGAGAACCGGAACCACCGAGCCCTCGAGCAAGTGCCTCCATTCTTTAAGGGCCTGCACGATGGCCAATAACTCCCTGTCACCAATCTGATAGTTGCACTCCGCGGAAGACAGTTTCCGGGAGTAAAACCCACAAGGAAGCAGAGGACCCTCTGGTGTTCTACGCTGAGACAGGAGGGCGCCTACTCCCGTCTCAGACGCGTCCACCTCGAGGACAAAAGGCAACCCAGGGTTGGGATGCGACAGAATCGGAGCCGACACAAAGGCGGACTTTAGAGCCTCAAAAGCTCGGATGGCCTCGAGCGGCCAGACCTGAGGATTACTGCCCTTCCTGGTCAGATCCGTGAGAGGCTTGGCTAGCATGGAAAAGTCCCTGATGAACTTCCGATAATAATTGGCGAAGCCCAAAAAGCGCTGCAGGGCACGAAGCCCACTGGGCTGGGGCCACTGTAAGACAGCCGAAACCTTCTCAGGATCCATGGAGAACCCCTCAGCGGAAATGATGTAACCTAAGAAGGTTACCTGGGATCGGTGAAATTCGCATTTCTCAAGCTTACCGAACAGCTTGTTCTCTCGTAAGCGTTGCAACACTCGTCTGACATCCAGAATGTGGGCCTCCATGGATGCAGAATATACCAAGATGTCATCCAAATAGACCACCACACACTGCTGCAACAGGTCACGGAAAACATCGTTGATGAATTCCTGGAAGACTGCGGGCGCATTGCACAACCCAAAGGGCATAACCAAGGATTCATAATGACCGGTCCTGGTGTTAAACGCGGTCTTCCACTCATCGCCCGCCTTGATCCTTACCAGGTTATATGCCGCCCTCAGGTCGAGTTTGGTAAAGACCGTGGCCCCTTTGAGGCGATCGAACAGCTCGGAAATCAAGGGTATCGGGTAAGCGTTCTTGATCGTGATGCGATTGAGACCCCTGTAATCGATGCAAGGCCTCAACTCGCCGCCCTTCTTTTTCACAAAGAAAAATCCAGCCCCTGCCGGGGACGAGGATTTGCGAATGTGTCCGCGTGAAAGCGCCTCCCTCACGTACTCCTCCATGGCCTCATTCTCCGCTACCGACAGTGGATAGACTTTGCCACGAGGAGGAACGGCACCGGATTGTAACTCTATGGCACAATCGTATGGGCGGTGCGGAGGTAGGGCAACCGCGCGCACCTTATCGAATACATCCCGGTACTCTTCGTATTCAGGAGGCAACAGAGAGTCCGAGGAAGTACACAGCAACTTGACAGGCCCATGGATGCAACTAGCCCCACACTGCGGTGACCACGAGAGGATCTCGACCGATCTCCAATCGAAAGTCGGATTATGCTTCTGGAGCCAGGGGTACCCCAAGACCACCGAGTAGTGTGGAGACGAAATAACCTGGAGACAGACCGACTCTCTGTGAACGGCACCAATGGCTATCCCCACTGGAAGGGTCTCATGAGTCACGTGTGGCGGCAGAAGGGGTCTGCCGTCTATCGCCTCAAGAGCCAGTGGGGAACCTCGAGGCTGCAGAGGAATGGAATTGGCGGCAACGAACACTCTATCAATGAACAAACCACCAGCACCAGAGTCCACCAACGCCTGGGTCGTCACCGAGCCCCCGACCCAGGAGAGGACAACCGTGATCAGTGGTTTGTCAACACGGGAAACCGGGGACGAGGAGACTCCACCCAAGATCTGCCCCCGACAGGACCTCAGGTGCGAGCGTTCTCCCGGACGGTTCGGACATGCCAACCGAAAATGCCCACCGAGACCACAGTACATGCATCGGCCCTCGCGTCTCCGGAGTACCCTCTCCCCCTCAGACAGGCGAGCAAACCCCCGCTGCATGGGTTCACCCCCAGACAAGTCATCCCCAGGAGGCGTGGGAGGAGAGGGAGGCACGGGTGGGACAGCAAACGTAGGCGCCAATCTGTTAGGAGACCTCCGCAGGCTCTCCTTAAAGGAAGGTCTCTCCCTGAGTCTGGTGTCAATCAAAATCAGGAAAGAAATAAGAGACTCGAGCTCCACTGGTAGGTCCTTAGCTGCAACCTCATCCTTCAAGGCATCCGAGAGACCATGAGAGAAAGCAGCGACCAGAGCCTCATTATTCCAGCCCACCTCTGCTGCCAGGGTACGAAACTCAATGGCGTATTCAGCTACGGATCGTGAACCCTGTCTGATGGACATAAGGAGCTTCGCAGCAGAGGCAGCACGAGCCGGCACATCGAATACCTTCCGAAGAGAAGCAACAAAACCGGAAAACTCGGCAACCACCGGATTGTTGTTCTCCCATAAAGGGCTGGCCCAGGCCAAGGCCTTGTCCGAGAGCAGCGAGATCAAGAAGCCCACCCTTGATCTCTCAGTAGGAAAGGCATGTGGCAGCAACTCGAAGTAAATGCCCACCTGGTTAAGGAAACCTCGGCACTGAGTTGGCTCTCCCCCAAAGCGCTGTGGAAGGGGGGCAGAACCGGTCATACCCTGAAACACCACAGGCGCAGCAACAGGTGTCAGGGTAGACTCTGGCGCAACAACCGGAGCGGCAGTAGGAGCGGGCCCAGGAGCGACAACCGACCCATCGGCAACGGAAGCTAAATGAGCCGTGCGTTCAAGCAGGGTTTGCAACGCCACAGCGAACCGACCCAACAGGTGATCCTGCTGATCAAGTCTGGCAACCAGCGTAGGTAGCGAGGGTGGCCCTGTACCGTCAGAAGTCATGGCTTGGTCCTAATGTCATGGAACCATGAACCAGACGTACAAGAAGGAATAAGTGGAAAATAAGAAGGTTTTATTGAAGAGCAAGCCGTAAGCAAAGTCCGAACGGATGGCTAAACCGAAGCAGGGTCTTGCGGAGACAGAGGTCAGGAACCAGAAGGGTAGTCAGACGAAGCCAGGAACAGGAACCAACGGGGTAGTCAGACGAAGCCGGAATCAGGAACCAACGGGGTAGTCAGACGAAGCCGGAATCAGGAACCAACGGGGTAGTCAGACGAGGCCAGGATCAGGAACCAGAAGCAGCAGCAGTCTTGGAAGCATGTGAACACAGGAGGACCAAGCAAGGAACTGAAGCCACAGACCTCCTATATATATGAGCTAGGCATCCAGCTCCTCCCAGTGGGAAGGAGGAGCCGCAGGGTGGGAGGCTACAAGAAAACCCAGAAACCAAGATGGCCGCCAGCACATGTCAAACGAAAGGAACAGCAAGGAGGTAAGACCATGACACTCTGCTCCACTCTCACAGAGATCCCTGAAGGGCATTGTTCACAATATCCGGTTAGCGGTAGGTGACACTCATGTGGAGGATATATCTTGTTTTGTCCTTAACGGATTGCCTTCTCCTCTAGTTTTGGGGTTACCCTGGCTCACTAGACATAACCCCACTATTGATTGGCATGGAAGGCAAATAAATGAGTGGAGTGAGTTTTGTAGAGAGAATTGTCTCACAGCGATTTTTGCAGAGGTGTCTACTAAAACGGTGCCATCATTTCTCTCTGATTTCTCGGACGTGTTTTCCGAGAGCGGTGTTCAGGAGCTACCTCCTCACTGGGAGTTTGACTGTCCCATTAACCTCATTCCCGGCGCCAAGCTACCAAAAGCATGCCTCTATAATCTCTCACAACCGGAAAGAATCGCAATGCGAACTTATATCTCTGAGAGTCTCGGTAAGGGGCATATTCGTCCCTCAAAATCACCTGTTGCCGCTGTTTTTTTTTTTTTGTTAAAAAGAAAGATGGCTTTTTGAGACCCTATCCCCTTCCTCTGATCCCAGACCTCTTCAACCAAATTCTTGGGGCCAAGGTTTTTTCCAAATTGGATTTGAGAGGCGCGTACAACCTGGTCAGGGTCAGAGAGGGGGATGAATGGAAAACGGCCTTTAATACCCCTAACGGGCATTTTGAGAATCTCGTTATGCCTTTCGGCCTGATGAATGCTCCGGCCGTCTTTCAGCATTTTGTTAACAGTATTTTCTACCATTTAATGGGGAAATTTGTATTGGTGTATCTTGATGATATTTTAATTTTTTTCCCCTGATGTTCAGACCCATCAGGATCATCTTTTTCAGGTTCTGTGGATTCTGCAGGAGAATAAATTGTACGCCAAGCTGGAGAAATGTGTTTTTATGGTATCGGAGATTCAATTTCTGGGTTTTCTCTTCTCTGCTTCTGGTTTTCGCATGGATCCGGAGAAGGTCCGTGCTGTGCTGGAGTGGGAGCTTCCTGAGAATCAGAAGGCATTGATGCGCTTTCTGGGTTTTGCGAACTATTACAGAAAGTTCATTTTGAATTATTCCTCTGTTGTCAAACCCCTCACTGACATGACAAAAAAGGGGGCGGATTTTTCCTCTTGGTCGGAGGAGGCGCTTGCAGCTTTTTCTAAGATTAAAGAGAGTTTTGCGTCTGCTCCCGTCTTGGTGCATCCCGATGTTTCCTTACCTTTTATTGTTGAGGTGGATGCTTCCGAGGTGGGTGTGGGTGCGGTTTTGTCCCAGGGCCCTTCTCCTGCCAAGTGGCAAACCTGTGCCTTTTTCTCTAAAAAACTCTCCCCGGCAGAGAGAAACTATGATGTGGGAGATAGAGAGTTGTTGGCAGGGCCGGTGCAAGGATTTTTGCCAACACAAGCGAAGCTACATTTTGGCGCCCCCCCCCCCCCCCCCCCCTCCTCGCTTCTCCTCTCTGTGGTCCTGGTATCTTCTCTCTGCTTCAGACAATGGCTGGTTTAAGGACCATATTTTTCGCCCTCTAAGACACACCTAGGTTTTAGAGGAGGATAATAAGAAAAAAATATTTTCCATTACACCTCAGGTCAGACCAGTAATCAGACCCCCAATGTTAATCAGACCTCAGCTCACAGCCCCAATCAGACCCTCAATGTTAATCAGACCTCAGATCAGAACCCCATGTCAGACATCAGCCTCCAATGTCAGCCATCAGACCCCCATGTTACATTTCTCCCCCTTCATGTCACATTTTTTCGCCCTCCCCCAGGGTGCGCCCTAAGGCGACCGCTTGGTCTGCCTTATGGTAGCACCGGCCCTGGTTGTTGGCCATCAAGTTGGCTTTCGAGGAATGGCGCCATTGGTTGGAGGGGGCCAGGCACCCTATCACCGTTTTTACCGACCATAAGAATCTGGCGTACTTGGAGTCGGCCAGGCTTATGAATCCGAGACAGGCCAGATGGTCTCTGTTCTTCTCCAGATTCAATTTTGTCATTACATTCCGCCCTGGGATCAAAAATGTGAAGGCTGATGCTCTCTCTTGCTGTTTTCCGGGAGGAGGAAACTCCGAGGACCCGGGTCCCATTTTGGCGGAGGGGGTGGTTGTTTCTGCTCTGTATTCTGATTTGGAGGCCGAGCTCCAGGCTGCCCAGACTGAGGTACCTGCCCGTTGTCCTCCTGGGAAGTTGTTTGTGCCTCCTGAGTTACGTCACAAACTCTTCAAGGAGCATCATGATACTGTTCTTGCTGGTCACCCCGGGAGTAGAGCCACGGTAGATCTCATTGCTCAGAGATTTTGGTGGCCGGCTCTTCGTAAGTCGGTGGAGGGTTTTGTGGCAGCTTGTGAGACGTGCGCTCGCGCTAAGGTCCCTCGTTCATGGCCTTCAGGTCCCCTTCTCCCGTTACCCATACCTTCCCGTCCTTGGACACACCTCTCCATGGACTTTATCACGGATCTTCCTCGTTCCTCAGGGAAGTCGTTGATCCTGGTGGTGGTGGACCGTTTTAGCAAGATGGCTCATTTCGTACCCTTCCCTGGTTTACCCAGTGCTAAAACGTTGGCGCAAGCTTTTGTCGACCATATTGTTAAATTGCATGGCATTCCCTCGGATATTGTTTCCGATAGAGGCACGAAGTTTGTGTCCAGATTCTGGAAGGCTTTCTGTTCTCGCCTGGGGGTTCGGCTGTCCTTCTCTTCTGCATTTCACCCGCAGTCGAATGGTCAGACTGAACGCGTCAACCAGAAGTTAGAGACATATTTGCGATGTTTTGTGGCAGAGAACCAGGAGGATTGGTGTTCATTTATCCCTCTTGCTGAGTTTGCTCTGAACAACCATCGTCAGGAGTCTTCTGATAAGTCACCATTCTTTGGTGCATATGGGTTCCATCCGCAGTTTGGGAAATTCTCGGGAGGGGCTCCCTCTGGTTTGCCTGAGGAGGAGAGATTTTCCTCGTTTTTGTCTACCATTTGGCAAAAGATTCAGAGTAATCTTAGAAAGATGAGTGAGAAATATAAGCGTGTGGCTGATAAGAGACGTGTGCCTGGTCCGGACCTGAATGTGGGTGATCTGGTGTGGTTGTCTACAAGAAATATTAAACTGAAGGTTCCCTCCTGGAAATTGGGTCCCAAGTTTATTGGACCTTATAAAATCTTGTCAGTCGTCAATCCTGTTGCCTTCCGTCTTGATCTTCCACGGGTTTGGAAGATACATAATGTATTTCACAGGGCTCTTTTAAAACCATATGTCCAGCCCACAGTACCCTCCTCTTTGCCTCCTCCTCCGATTTTGGTTGATGGCAATCTGGAGTTTGAGGTTTCCAGAATTGTGGACTCTCGCATTGTCCGCGGTTCTCTTCAGTACCTCGTTCATTGGAAGGGTTATGGTCCTGAGGAGAGGATGTGGGTTCCGGTGTCGGACATTAAAGCCACTCGCCTCATCAGGGCATTTCATAGGGCTCACCTGAGAAGGTGGGTCCTGGGTGTCCGGAGTCCACCCGTAGAGGGGGGGGGGGTACTGTCACTACCAGAGCTTTGAGACGTTCTCACAGCTCTGTTTCTCCACCCCTGTGATGATGTCACTACTAGAGCTTGGAGGAGTTCCCTCTGCCCTGTTTCTCCGCCCCTGTGATGAGGTCTTTATTTTCTGTTTCCTTCCTCCCAGCTGTCTCTCCTGTGTTTGATTTCGCTGCCTTTAAATCACCCCTCCTCCTTTGTAGAGGTGCAGATTATACTTTTCATTTGAGCTGTATCTCTCGCTTGAGTAACTTCACCTGTGTGATATCTTTTCACTGGATCTGTGTTCTGCTGAAGCAAGTACTTCGGATATTGTCTGCTGACTTCGGATCTGTTTTCACTGCAGCCGCAACTCCTTCAGTTAAGGCCTCTTTCACACTACAGTATGTTGAATTCAGTGTTTTGCGTTCCGTTTTTCACGGATCCGTTGTTCCGTTTTTTGCTTCCGTTGTGGTTCCGTTTCCGTTCCGTTGTTCCGTTCCGTTTTTCCGTATGGCAAATACAGTATACAGTAATTTCATATAAAAAATTGGGCTGGGCATAACATTTTCAATAGATGGTTCCGCAAAAAACGGAACGGAAACGGAAGACATACGGATGCATTTCCGTATGTGTTCCGTTTTTTTTGCGGACCCATTGACTTGAATGGAGCCACGGACTGTGATTTGCGGCCAAATATAGGACATGTTCTATCTTTTCAACGGAACGGAAAAACGGAAATACGGAAACGGAATGCATACGGAACACATTCCGTTTTTTTGCGGAACCATTGAAATGAATGGTTCCGTATACGGACCGTATACGGAACGCAAAAAACGGACCGTATACAGAACGCAAAAAACTGTAGTGTGAAAGAGGCCTAAGTGTTCAGACATTGTGTGTTTCTGTTTCTTTGCTGACTGGATCCGAGGCGACCCCGGTTCCGTCCATATACTGAGCAGGGCACCGGTGGCCGTGCCCCTTCCACTATTGTAGGGGTTTCAGTGGTCATCAGCCTAAGTTACGCGGGCATGTCTCGATCCACCATATGGATCCGGACATGTGCATAGCAGCTTAGGGAGAGCTTTTAGGGTCTGACAGGGGTCACCCTTTATCCTCCCTAGTTTGGGTCCGGTCAGTCGCTATTCACTGTGTGTTGCTCACTTACAGCCGTACAATTCAATAATCCGCAGCACTCGCCGGTGAATAATGAAAATAGTGGTGATTTATTCACTCAAGCAGCCAGTATACAGCGACGTTTCGACCTCAGTTGGTCTTTATCAAGCAGTGCTTGATAAAGACCAACTGAGGTCGAAACGTCGCTGTATACTGGCTGCCTGAGTGAATAAATCACCACTATTTTCATTATTCACCGGCGAGTGCTGCGGATTATTGAATTGTCTGGATGAGTTGGGACCCCCAGCCAGGATCCCTATCTGCGCGCACCTTTTGGCTTGTAAGCCATTTCCTGGTCAGTACCCAAATGAGTGGGATGAGTAGTGCTGCCAACCCCTGAATTTTCACTTACAGCCGTGACACCGTGATGTCATTGGGAAATTATGTCATGTCATGATCTCTTATCCAAAGGCCTGGATTTTATCACCATTTGCAGCACTTTGGATGGCTGACAGAAGACAAAACGGATGACCTTATTGGATAAAACATAATCATGGTTAAAATCATCCTTTATCCTTTACAGATATAATACACTCCAATAAAGAAGTACAGTACTCCAGTGAGACCAAGGGGTGCAACAGTTTCGGGTAATCCTTTCTTGGTTTTAGCTTCAAAAACCCAATCAATGTATGTTTATGTATGATCCCGGGACAGGTACATCTCCAACTCCTTGTTGGCAGTCACCCTGGCAGACATCTGAATCTCTATATGGGAGAAATCTGTGGGGCGAGATAGGAGTGCTGCATATTACCTAGTGTTACAACATAATAAGCTACTTTAGGTTTGGCTGTGGTGTGAGCTGCTGCAGTCTACGGCTCTCACTCTCTCCTCAGCTGACGACTCTCTCTGAGTTTGGGGCTTGTGAAGTGGGAGAGCCGGCCAATGTGAACTATGGATGTGACCACTTTCTGAAGAGTGCCGCACCCCCTTCCAGCGGGAGTGGCAGGGATCAGACCCACACCAATCTGAAATTGTTGATATATTCTGAAGATGGGTCATCAATAGTTACCTCCTGAAAGCCCCTTTAAATAAACTTCAGTGTCCAGTGAGCACCGTTTGTTCGGTCTCTGCATTATCTTCCTATGTCACCCAGTTGTGACCATTTTTTCCCCCTTAATGCAGCTGAATCCAGATAGTAGGTATGTTATAGAAGTAGCTTTTAGCTGTGGAGGTACTGTTTGGTCACAGAATCACCAGCTTCATGGACATGCATAACCCTTCTATCTCTCCCCCCTTCTCCACTTTCTGTGTCACTCCCCCCTTTAGGTTTTACACTAATTTCAGTATGGTGTCTCATTCTATATCAAACTAGGGGTGAAAAGCTAAAAAAAAAAATTAGACCTTCTTTAGGCTGGTGTAACTATCCTTACTCGAGATGTAACACCAGTGAGTAATCCAGCACATAGGACACAGGCACAATGTGCCCATCTGAAGGAGGCCTAATCTTTTTTTTCTATTTAGCACTAGATGATATTTTTTTGTTTAAGATACAGAAGAGACACAACTACACAAAAGTGAACCAAAACAAACTTTATTAAACATAAAATAAATAAACAATGCCGCAATAATTCTGATGAGAAAGCTGTATACAGCTTGGTGCTATCTCCGACCCCTGATGTTACTGGGCTTCAGTATCTCCATCTAGAAAATAAAAATTAGATAACTCCTCTGTCCATAAAACAATTATGGTTTAAACATAAGCCCCAGATATCATTGGAGGTGAGAGATAAGACAACATGCCTCCTGCCACCGACTTTCACTATCAGACATCATCATTACCCTGTATCATCTACGTTGTGTTGTTACGTCCTCCCTTTCACATAATTATGCTCTTCCCACACAGAGTATGGTGACATTTTCTGGGCGGCTCTTCTCTTAGCTTCTGGTGGGTTCACTTTGGCATTAGTTTGCCCTGTTACCACAAAGGCCATTGCTGCCTCCATTCTATCTGGGGTCTTCTTTGCTTCTCTGTTTTTGGGTCTAAATTTGAATAATACTGATGTTTTATACACATTTGTAAGGATGAAAATGCCAAAAACAACCATTAGAACATTTTTTTTTTACTTACTCATTTTTAGGAGTCTCTGGCTCCTTCTCTGCAGTCACTGGCTCCTTATCATCTGATTGCTGTTCTGCCGTTGTTGTAGGCATCAGCCCAAGGTAGGCCATGAATTCTAGTCTGTGAAGGGATGGTAAAATATGGTGGTTATTAAAAAACATCCATGAGTTACCTTTGAACTTTCCTAACCCCTACTATTATTTGGAACCTCCAGAATCCATTTGACTTTACTAAGGAAACCAATGATAAAAGGGCTTGAAACTTATAAAAAATAAATAAATAAAACATGCTTTGTTTGGTCCAATAACAATTCATTTGACATATTATTTTATTCTTTCATACACAAGCAGTACTAGGTTGGCTCATGACAGTGCAGGTGCCTCTGCCAACTGACATCTAGGCTGGAGAGGGAAATGACTGAAGATGGACAATAAAGAAACCTCCATTTGGATTATCTCACCAGTACAATATAGAAACCTCCATTTGGATTATGTCACCAGTACAATATAGAAACCTCCATTTGGATTATGTCACCAGTACAATATAGAAACCTCCATTTGGATTATACTTATAAAAGACGGCAAACAAAAACTTTTACAATGGGCAGGTGAGGAACTCAAACATTAGCGGGAGCTGTTTTTTAGCTGGAGTCTGTTTTACATTTTATCTTTTAGAGTACGTCCAAACAGGATGGAAAATACAGAAGAAAAGTTCACTGTGGATCCACAGCAAAAAGCACATGTATTATATGTGTTTTTGCAGTGGAAATGGCTTTGGATTTCAGCCTCTTTATTGCAAAGGGTGAAATCTGTGGAGATCTGCAGCATAAAGTGACATGCTGCAGATTTCAATGTGAACGGACCGGTGGATTTCTAATCTGCAGTATCAGTTAATGCTATCAGGGACTTTTCTGTTGTATTTTCCACCTCGTGTGGACATACCCTTATTGTCCTTTCCATTTGCAATAAGCTTAACATCTAAAATAAAGTCCCATAAAAAAAATACAAAAAAACAATTAATAGAAACAGGAACCTTCATTAGTATCATACTTAGTAGGAGGTCGATGATCTGTAGGAGGCTCCAAATTCTCCAAGTCCTCCAAACGTCTTTTCCTCTTATTCTCAACTAAGAAAAATTGAAACATTTGTGACAAAGGAAGTAATGTCAGAATTTTCTTAGATGTCTATTGGTGGCCATTATATGGACAACAGGCTAAAATAATAGGATAACATGGGGATGATAAGAGTGAAGATGAGTTGTTGTCAGGGAGGTTGGTGTTTGTTTTACACTTACTTCTCAGAAGTCTCAACGACCTTCTCAGTTTCGTTGACTTAGACATTGGAAAGTAGTGTCTTCAACTGAATTTATTGAAAATTCTCAATAATCGTCAGCTACTAGCAGTAAATCTACACTGACCACATAATGTGCACTCACTATTCGGTGGGCAGTTATGGTCTGTTGCTATAGACTCGTTCCATGGAACGTTTGGAACGTGACATCATGGCAACAGTCTGCGATGAAGGTATGCAAATGAGCTATTAGCAAGCCAGCATCTCATCTGCAGACAGCTGTTTCAGGGTGATTGCCCCTCATCAGTGTAGAGCAGGGAGTACTGGCTTACCTGCGTGAGAGGCCAACTCCTCACGCTAATTAGAAGAGATATAGTATCCCCTGAATCCTGACCTTGGCCTTTAACCCAGTTGAGACAGTATTCTCTGCACTGATGAGGGGAAATCACCCCGAAACAGCTGTCTGCAGATGAGGTGCTGGCTTAATTATTCTCCAAGTCATGTCTCAAGGCCTGTTCAAAAGGTGAAACATTGACTTACAGGATAGCTGCCTTACATCTGGTGGCATCAGTTGCACACCTTGCTAAGAGCTCCTTTGCTCACAAAATTCCAGAGGAACATTGGCTTGCTTATAAGACTCCTCACACTGATTTGGCGCTCTCCATAAGGAGATATAGTATCCGCAGAACAGTCTGATGTCACTGCACCCTGGATACGACTTACTGCTTGGCTGATCCCATATTTATTTTCATAGAGGGTCACATATATTGTACACATATTAAGCGCAGGCCCTGCATCCACACAGTCAGAAGGCTATATAGCTAAAAAGTGCATATGTAGCATTTACAAAATCTTATTCCGTATTCTCAGTAGAAATCCTTCACATGGGTTAATAGTAAATGTTTGTCTATAAAGCAACTTTATAAAGGTGACTGCATGATTTCCGTTTTTTCTTTAACTTAGCTCTTATATAGTCCTGTCTAGTGATGGACGAACATCTGATGGGAAGGTTCGCGAACTCGCTCAATTGTTCGCGAACCAACGGTTTCGCGGCGGGTCCCGTTCATTTTAATGGCAGGCGAACATGAAAAACCTCTGTCATTTTTGCAGCCACAAAATACTTAGTAGATGCGCACACATAGTCCCACAACATGGACACTGACCTACCCGAAGTATTAAGCAAATTTGTGAACGACAAGCATTCTTTTTTTTGTTGGCAAAATTTCGGAAAAAAATTAATCACAAGAGTACATGCGCTAGGAAGGCGTGGCGTACAGCAACTGGCTTACACCGACTAGCAATTAGATGGATGCGATGGTTGGAACGAAGTTCAACGACCCAGAGGAAGAACTCCTGGTGACTGTAAGTAATCTTACATTAAAGTAGTGCATTTGATTACATTTCACCTGCATGTCCGAACAATCGCTTTATATGCATAAAGAGTGTTACAAAAAAAATCGCCAGTGCGAGCTACAGCGAATCAAATTTTTCTAAAGTGCACAAAACTTCACATTTTATAAGGTCTCATTAGATATTATAGATTTTTGCACTATGTATTCCTGTGACATCACACCCACTATGTTAGTAGCATATTTGTATGGAAAGCAGAGAAATATATTTAACATGCACATTGCACATCCATTGTCATGCCACACACTATATACCGCGCACACACACTATATACCGCACACACACACTATATACCGCACACACACAGACACACACTATATACCGCACACACACACTATATACCGCACACACAAAGTCTATGGATTATAATTTGTGTCCTGTTGGTCAGGACTTAGGAGAAGCTTTCTTTGTCAGACCGCCAGTTTTTGCTGGTTCATTTAGAGTTACCCAGGGTGCATCCCGGGGAGGCGAACCAGCTGTACACCCCATACCGTACCGTCACTTCACTAGACAGGTACATCTCTGCTTAGCTGGACAATTTCTGATAGCTCAGACCCCACCCACATACAGTCTTAATACAATCCCATCTTCTAACCGTAACAGTAAGGCCGCATGCACACGGGCGTGTTTTTTCAGAACTACGGACCGTAAAAACCTGGGCTGCCGTCCTGCAGAGTCGACGAGTGCATGGCATCATTGGTTGCTGGCTCGCTATGATGCCGTCCGCTTCTTGCCGCCACCGCTTTACATTAATACACTTGTATAGATTATACAAGTGTAGCACAGTACAGCGGTGGTGGCCGGAAGCGCGTGTCGTCATAGCAACCAAATGTGCCGCTGTGCAGGCGTCATAAATCTAATATTTCCAACTCAAAGCATTAAATACTTTTTGCAGTTTACTTGAGTAAATTATTTTCAATACTATTATTGTTAAGAATTGCACTGGATGTTGGGGCGGGGTTATGACCGCACCAGGTCCCATGCCAAGAAACAGAGAATTGTGCGGGAGCTGGCCTATGGAATGTGGCGCAAAACGGGTGTAAAACACCGCCGTCTGGCCATTATAAAAAAATGGTCAGACATGAAGAGAAGACAGCCCCAGTTTATAAAAAGAATCCGGGACGAAAAATGTCCAGGTACATGCGTAAATAACTTTTGAATGTTTTGCCAACACTCTGTAATGTATACAGTGCTAAGCAAAAGTATTCACCCCCCTTGACTTCGTTCTTTTTTTTTGTTGCCTCACCCCCTGGAATTAACATGGATTGTTTGAGGATTTCCATCATGTAATATGTAGAACATGCCCACAACTTAGACCTTCTTTTAAATTGGTTAATTGTAAAGCATTCAACAAATAGGACAAAATAATAGAAAAGGTCAATGTGCATAACTATTCACCCCCCTAAAGTCAATACTTTGTAGAGCCACCTTTTGCATCAATCACAGCTTCAAGTCGCTTTGGATAAGTCTCTATGAGCTTCCCACATCTTACCACTGGGGTTTTTGCCCATTCCTCCTTGCAACACTGATTCTGCTCCTTCCAATTTGATGGTTGCGCTTGTGAAAAGCAATCTTTAAGTCTGACCACAGATTTTCTATTGGATTTAGATCTGGGCTTTGACTAGGCCATTCCCACACATTTACATGTTTCTCCTTAAACCACCCAAGTGTTGCTTGAGCCGTGTGTTTGGGGTCATTGTCCGGCTGGAAGGTGAACCTCCGTCCTAGCCTCAGATCACGCACAGAGTGGGACAGGTTTTGCTCAAGATTAAATATCCCTGTCCATGTTTCCCTCAACTCTGACCAGTTTCCCAGTCCCGGCTGCTGAAAAACGTCCCCACAGCATGATGCTGCCACCACCATGTTTCATTGTGGGGATGGTGTTCTTTGGGTGATGTGATATGTTGGCTTTGTGCCAGACAAGTGATGGACTGAACCATCACTGTGTCTGCAGTAGAATTCTGAGGGCTAGCCTCCTTCCTACGGGCTATGGACCCAGGACATGGAGACCCCCACTCTGACCTATTTGGGTTAGAGGGAACTATAAACCATGATTTTTTGGTATAGTTTACAGGCCACATCTTTCCTATTCCCCATTAAAGTTGCATGGTGTGAATCCATAAACGCAATAAGGGTTAACTCTGCTCTGAGACTCCCAATGAATGTGTTTATTTGTCCCTTTGTTCTATTGTGTTAGTGATGGGATTAAGAAGTAGCCGACTCTGGTGTAGAGAAGTAGATCATCCTATGATACACTCGGGAGAGAATCCCATCTCATGGGTCTCCTCTCGCCCTATTGTTTCATCAAGACACTGTGGAGGGGATGTCTTTTTTCATACTGTTAATTCTTGATTGAGTTATGCGTCATAAAGCTGGCAGCCACTGCAATTATATATAGATCCTGCCATATTGGAATTTCTTTATATCTAATGTTCTTAAGATTTTGGAGTTGTGTATCTAAAATCTGAACATTCTGTGATCACAGAAGTTCCTATTTCCTCCATTCGGAGAAGGCGATCGGCGGAGGCCGTGGAGGTTGAGGAGGAAGAGGTGGAAGAGGAGGAGGAGGCCGGACCCTCCCAGCCTATTAAGGGACCCCCACCAGATGTGGGAGAAGTGAAGGAGGTGGAAAGTGCTGTACCCTCCAGCACCACCCCATCTCAGGACTCAGAGGAAGAGGAGTTGATCACCAGCCCCCTCCAGGAGGGTAAATATGCGCACATAGCAATATGATTATGTATCAATAACATGTACATAAACATTAAAAGGGCCAACAATGAGGCGACAACATACACTATAGTAATACAAAAAAATAACACTGGACAATAACTCTTTAATCTACACTAAAACCATTAATTTAACAAATAAATAATATTAAACTCAATAGAACTATCAAATCACTCACTCTTATGTGACAGGGAACAGGTGCTCTAGTCCAAAATCTGTATTACCCATACCGAGAAAAATATGAAATTACTAATAAGTTACGGACTGGCACTCTGTATGTGTGGTTATAAATAAATGAACAATATATAGTGATCACACTCAATTTAATAATGAAATCAATATCCATAAAATACTGTAGACTATTAAAAGACCATGAAACAATCAATCACACATGTATATGCTGGCACACATTAAATATTGAAAAAATGCACAATGGTTCTTAAATATGCAAATAAAGATAACTTCCTGATAGGACTGGCTAAATTTGTTGGTTTAAAACTATCACTAACTAACAAATAAAATAAAATTATACAGGGTGGGCCATTTATATGGATACACCTTAATAAAATGGGAATGGTTGGTGATATTAACTTCCTGTTTGTGGCACATTAGTATATGTGAGGGGGGAAACTTTTCAAGATGGGTGGTGACCATGGCGGCCATTTTGAAGTTGGCCATGTGACACATCAAACTTATTGGGAATTTCACAAGAAAAACAATGGTGTGCTTGGTTTTAACGTAACTTTATTCTTTCATGAGTTATTTACAAGTTTCTGACCACTTATAAAATGTGTTCAATGTGCTGCCCATTGTGTTGGATTGTCAATGCAACCCTCTTCTCCCACTCTTCACACACTGATAGCAACACCGCAGGAGAAATGCTAGCACAGGCTTCCAGTATCCGTAGTTTCAGGTGCTGCACATCAGCATATGCTGTGAAGATACGAGATGTGCTGTGAAGATACGAGAGTCTGATGATCTGAAGTTAAAAAGAGATGCCAGCAGTGATAAGGTGGGTGCCCCTTCCTTCTTTTGGGGGGCACACTCTAGTTCTGGGGTTTCTTTCTTCCCCTTCCTTATATGACAGACTAAGGGAACTTTTACACTTGTGGCAGGACGGATCTGGCAGGCTGTTCAGCCTGTCGGATCCGTCCTGTCGCTATTTCGCTGGACCGCTGCTCCGTCCCCATTGAGTGGTGGGAGAACTATGATAGGTGTTTGGGTGGGAGCTCTGGAAGGGGTGGTGGGAGGCCCGATAGATATGTGTGGGTGGGGGGGGGCCATACATTTTTTTTGCTATGGGGCCCATGCATTTCTAGCTACGCCCCTGCATGGACCCCGAGAAGGTCCGCGCTGTGCTTGATTGGGAGCTTCCTGAGAATCAGAAGGAGCTGATGCGCTTTTTGGGTTTTGCCAATTATTACAGGAAGTTCATTTTGAATTATTCCTCTGTTGTTAAGCCACTCACTGATATGACTAGAAAGGGGGTAGATTTTTCCTCCTGGTCGGTAGAGGCGCGTAAGGCCTTTTCTAGTATCAAAGAGAGTTTTGCTTCCGCTCCCATCTTGGTACAACCTGATGTCTCTCTGCCCTTCATTGTTGAGGTGGATGCTTCTGAGGTGAGTGTAGGTGCGGTTTTGTCTCAGGGTCCCTCTCCTGCCAAATGGCGTCCGTGTGCCTTTTTCTCGAAGAAACTCTCCTCTGCAGAGAGAAATTACGATGTGGGAGATAGGGAGTTGTTGGCCATCAAGTTAGCTTTTGAGGAATGGCGCCATTGGCTAGAGGGAGCCAGACACCCTATTACCGTGTTTACTGACCATAAGAATCTGGCCTACTTAGAGTCAGCCAAGCGTCTGAACCCGAGACAGGCCACATAGTCTTTGTTCTTTTCAAGGTTTAATTTTGTTGTCACGTTCCGCCCTGGGGTTAAGAATGTGAAGGCGGATGCCCTGTCACATTGTTTTCCGGGAGGGGGGAACTTTGAAGACCCGAGTCCAATTTTGGCTGAAGGGGTGGTGGTCTCTGCTCTTTATCCTGAATTGGAGGCAGATGTTCAGGCAGCCCAGGCAGAGGCTCCTGATCTTTGTCCTCCTGGGAGGTTGTTTGTGCCTCTCGCTTTATGACACAAGGTTTTTAAGGAGCACTACGATACTGTCCTTGCTGGGCACCCGGGATGTAGAGCCACAGTGGATCTCATTGCTCGGAGATTCTGGTGGCCGGCGCTTCGTAAGTCGGTTGAGGGTTTTGTAGCAGCCTGCGAGACCTGCGCTCGTGCCAAAGTCCCTCATTCAAGGCCATCAGGTCCTCTCCTCCCGTTACCAATTCCTTCCCGTCCTTGGACACATCTGTCCATGGATTTCATTACGGACCTGCCTCGTTCCTCGGGGAAGACTGTGATTCTGGTGGTGGTGGACCGTTTTAGGAAAATGGCGCATTTCATTCCTTTTCCTGGGTTGCCCAATGCTAAAACGCTGGCGCAGGCATTTATTGATCACATTGTCAAATTGCATGGTATTTCTTCAGACATAGTCTCTGATAGGGGCACGCAGGTTGTTTCCAGATTCTGGAAGGCTTTCTGTTCTCGCTTGGGGGTTCGGTTGTCATTCTCTTCTGCTTTCCACCCACAGTCGAATGGCTAGACAGAGCGCGTCAATCAGAATCTGGAGACATATCTGCGCTGTTTTGTGGCGGAAAATCAGGAGGATTGGTGTTCTTTTTTGTCCCTTGCTGAGTTTGCTTTAAATAACCGTCGTCAGGAGTCCTCTGATAAGTCACCATTTTTTGGTGCATATGGGTTTCATCCGCAGTTTGGGACATTCTCTGGAGAGGGGTCTTCTGGTTTACCTGATGAGGAGAGATTCTCTTCGTCTTTGTCATCTATTTGGCAAAAGAGTCAGGATAATCTAAAGAGCATGAGTGAGAGATATAAGCGTGTGGCGGATAAGAGACGTGTGCCTAGTCCGGGCCTGAATGTTGGTGATCTGGTGTGGTTGTACTTCCTGGATTGTGCTCAGTGCTAGAAGTTTGCTACTGCTGGTTTCTCAGATAAGTCTATCCCTTTATTTGTGTTTTCCTGTTGGCTTAATTCTAGGTGACCATGACTCCCTCCGTATTTAGTGCAGGGAGCCGGTGGTCGTGTCCTCTCCCTATTATAGGGTTATCAGGTGTCACTCAGCCTAGGTACGTTGACATGCAACTTTCTATCACAGAGATCTTTGCATGGGCTGAGCAGTCAGGGAGAGCTATAGGGCTTTAATAGGGCTCACCCTTTTGTTCCTTAGTTTGGGATCAAGTCAGTCAGATCTTTATTTGTTACTTCTTGTTTTCTGCAACACCACCCGTGACAGGTAGGTGTTCCACAGTCTTTGGGCTTTATTGAGCAAGGTGGGGACAATAAAAGAATTGGAATTTGGTAACTGTAACTGTGCTATACCTAAATAAGAACGCAACATTTCATAAATAACAATAACCATAACACATTTTACATCCTATTAATAAACTAACTAAAAACATAACAATAAACACTCAAACACAGGAACATAATGGGGGAAGACTGTACACTGGAGGCTAAATGAGTAGGGGTGGGAACAGAAGCAACTTCAGCCCCAACAGCATGATCCGCCACATGGCATCACAGCACCCTAATTGGTGGGCCGAACCTCTGAGTCCACAGTCAGTGTCTGTGGGTCACACCACTGCCTCCTCTTCCTCCCCTGTGTTACATGCTGGCCAATCCTCTGTCCTAGACGCAGGCCTGGATGACTCCCGCCCTGCAGCTGGGCCTTCGCAAGCACCATCTGCTAGCACACCCCTTTCTGTGTCCAAGCACAGCGTAGAGATGTCCCCAGGCCTTTGATCGTAAGCACCAATACCCCGCCACCCACCCACAGACTATAGCACTAAATGCGCACCATTCAAAATTTGTAGGCATGGAAATGTTACCATCTAGGCCTGTGGATACTTCGTTACTCAGTCCCCAGCCGCCGCTATTATTCACAGTGTGATATCCCCGCATTACACCAGCAATTGTGTGTGTGTCCGGTAACATCACCCGTGCCCTGACCAACTCAGTTTTTGGGAAGGTCCACTTAACGACGGACACATGGACAAGTGCTTTTGGCCAGGGCCGCTACATTTCCGTTACAGCACACTAAGTGAACTTTGTGTAGGCCATTAGCGAGTCGGACCCTGGGATGGCACAAGTACCACCGACGCCAAGGATTGAAAGGGCACTACTTCCATCAGGATTTCTGCCACCACCTACATTAGTGGCAGCAACCCCCCCCCCCCCCCGCCTCTTCTCATCCTCCTCCACTGCAAACTCTGAATTGAAACAGAATGTAATTGCAGAAATATTTACAGCTGACAACGCTGGTGGCAGAGTACATAATTCCTTGGCCAACCCAGGAGGGGAGATGAGGGGGACACACCACAGTTCCAACAGAAGCAGGACAACACTCTACAAGGCCTGGGATAGTTTCATGACACCCCGCCAGCACCCTTACCCTGATGCGCGGAAGATTGTGAAGGGGTACATAGCAGACCATGTCAGCGTCCTCGGTGATCCCTCTGTGTCCAAGCTGGACACGTGGCACAAACTTGCACTCTATGCCTCAGAGGTGTTGAGGCCTAAACGCAGACACAGATGTGTCCAAAACTAGTGAAATTTGTCCCAAATAGAAATAATTCTCTGCTGAACTACTGTATATATGGTTGTGGCCTAAATTCAAGCACAGATGTGACCAAAACCAGAGAAATTTGTCCCAAATAGAAATAATTCTCTGGTGACTAACTGTATACATGGTTGCGGACTAAAATCACGCACAGAAGTCACCCAAACTAGTGAAATTTGTCACAAGTAGAAATAATTCTCTGGTGAATAACTGTATATATGGTTGCTGCCTAAATTCACGCACAGATGTGACCAAAACTAGTGAAATTTGTCCCAAATAGAAATAAATTTATGCTGTATATAATGGTTGAGGCTTAAATGCACAAACAGATGAAACCCACACTAGGGATTTTTGTCCCAAATAGAAAGAATTATCTGCTGAATTACTGTATATATGGTTGCAGTCTAAATTCACGCACAGTTGTGACCCAAACTAGGGATATTTGTCCCAAATAGAAAGAATTCTCTGCTGAATTACTGTATATATGGTTGCGGACTAAATTCACGCACAGATGTGACCCAAACTATGAAAATTTGTCCCAAATAGAAAGAATTCTGTGTTGAATTATTGTATATATGGTTGCGGCCTAAATTCACACACAGATGAAACCCACACTAGGGATTTTTGGCCCAAATAGAAATAATTATTTGCTGAATTCCTGTATATATGGTTGCGGCCTAAATGCAGACACAGATGTGACCCAAACTAGTGAAATTTGTCCCAAATAGAAATGATTCTAGGCTGGAATACTGTATATAACGTTTGTGGATTGAGCGCGCACACAGATGTGGCACAAATTAGGTTAGTTTCCCCAGAAAAATACATTTCTATGATGGAGCGGTGTATATCTCACTAGCAGGCACACTCTAGTGAATAAGCCCCTTTTTAGAATTTCTGCTAAACACACTGCTTTCTGATGGTGTACTGTAGATCTCACTGATATGTAATATTTCTTTCTTTTGAAAACTTTTTGGTACTGAACACAGCGATTTTCCAGCCCTGCACTATCTGTCCCTTCCTGCAGACACCAGTCCCTAATACTGCTGAATTTAACCCTTGAATTTTTTTTTTTTAATGCTGCACTGCTGTCAAACACACACTTTAGTCCTGAAGAGAACTGTTTTGTCTTTCAAGAGCTTTTTGGGAGTTCAATCATTGTAATTTCAGCAAACCGCTATATGTCCCTGCCTACTGTCGGCTCTCCCTGACGCTGAATGATCCGAGCGCGGGACATCGGCTCCTATATAAACTAGTACCACGTGTTCCGGCCAGCCAACCAGTGTAAGGCTTATAGCTAGCATGGCTATGGCATTACCCTGGAGGGAATTACTTACCTGAACGCTGATTGGTTGCTTCAGGAGGCGCCAAACATGCAGGGCGGAGACTCGAGCCATGCAACGAGCACACGTGGTATTCGGCCAAGTACCACCACGTGCCGAGCATAGCGATGCTTGAGCCGAACCAGTACTCGGCCGAGCATGCTCGCTCATCACTAATGATGATATCACCATCATTATCAGCATCTGATTTAAAAAAAATAGATAGTGATAAAACTGCTTTTTTTCAGCTCCAAAACACAAAAAAGAAACTGCATAAAAAACCCAGTTTGAGAGTAAGGGCTCATTCAGATGGTCAATTTTGTGGATAAGATACGAACCTATTCACTTCTATGGGGCCCTTTTCTTTCATTCCACGGCTTCGCAAAACAAATAAAACATGTCCTATACTTGTCAGTGAAAATCAGGATGTGGCCCCATTGAAGTCTATGGGTCTGCAAAAATGTGGAATGCAATCTGTTTTTTTCTGCAGACATGCTGAACTATCATCAAAAAAAAGCGTCCGCATTTTTGCAGACAACATACAGCCATCTGAATGAACCCTAAGGTGGAGCGAATCAGTTAAGGATTTTGAGAAACAAATGCAAAACACATGAAAGCTGCAGCATGAAAACCCAACCTAAGAGCTCATGCACACAAACTTATTTTTCTTCCGTTTCTGTTCCATTTTTTTTTACAGGTCCGTATGCAGAACTATTTACTTAAAAAAAAACGGAAAAGACTCTGTATGCATTCCATTTCCATATGTCCGTTCCGCAAAAAAATAGAACATGTCCTATTATTGAATAGAAAAGGACTGGGCACACCTAGGATACTGGGTCATTCACTTTATTTAAATACAGTTAAAATATATGTGAAAATATGGCAGTAAAAACGAGTTATTCAATAAAGATGATTAGGATATTGGATATTGGATCACCTATGGTAAAAGGTGTACAATGTTTCCAGGGACAGACACACTCCCTAATTGGGATAAAAAGGTAATAGGGCTACCACTTATACCTGGAGTAGATGTGACATATGTTAGCTATAGCAGCATGGTTTATAGCAAATCAACAAATATAGCAGCAAAGTTCGTTAAAATGGCATAGATTGATATCTGAATATAGCATAATTTGTAGCAGAGCTGATATTAACAGATTGTAGGAATGGCCCAATTTCTTAATAGACACACAATTAAAATATGAGCCCCCAAGGTGTTCCGTAAAATAGAGGACTAATTCTGACGTGGTCTTTCAGAATAAGGTTTTCCCAAACTAAAGTTTTCCAAATGTCCTCAATATTGAATAATAATATTGAATCCTCTGGTCGGACCTTTGTAGGACAGTGTATAGTTGTAATTATAGGCGGCAGAACCACGCTATATTGCTGACCTAGCGGCGTCCCGCTTACGGTCAGTGTTGAACATATAACAGTATCGCCGGCTTTCTGAATAGGAACAGTCTTACCGGTGTTAGGAGCTTCTAGTGTCCGATGTTGAGAGTTTCTGCAGTCCAAAAAGAGCTTGCTCAGGTCCCCTCCTTTATTCGAGCAGGTAACGTGTCCACAGCGTTGTTTGCTCACTGCACGTGAGACCGCTTTTTTGAATGTGGATTCCGTCTATTTATCACCTATCGAGCGAAGTTCCCAAATGGCTTTAACACTGTTCTTTAGTGTGGTCGATGTGGTGCACTCACATATGTTCGGGGGGTCGGACCAGACGCGTTTCGGGGTTGGGGTATCCCCTTCTTCAGTGGTAATCGGACCCCCCCCCCCCCCGAACGTTGTTTCTTTTATACCTAAAGGGGTATAGGCTGCAAGACCCGGCATGGATCACATTCCAGAAGTCTCCTAAGTGTGTCCATCTTACGGATTTATTCCATTTCCCATTTTATTCTATATGGGCAGTTTTCCATTTTGGCAATCATTTATATTAATTATTTTTCCATACAATCTTGATTCTGTAAGTACTTATTTCATTAGTGTAAAAAACGCAATTTGTACATGTCCTATTATTGTCTGCATTACGGACAAGGATATGACTGTTCTATTAGGGGCTAGCTGTTCCATTCCGCAAAATATGGAATGCACACAGACGTCATCCATATCTTTGTGAATCCGTTTTTTGCAGACAGAAAAATACATACGGTCGTGTGCATGAGCCTAAGGGTGCCTTGACACTATGCAGAAAATCAGTTCCATTCATCTGGATTTGTTTTGGTGAGAAGCACATGGGCTTCTGCATGCCCCATTCAGATGAGCGGAGTTGATTTTCAGTCTCAGAAATTTCAGCAGCAAATGTGAAGGCATTGTTAATCATCAATAAGTGTCACTACTACATGTGCAGGGCCACATATGGTGGCACTCATGCAAATCATTTTATTTGTGTGTTCAACTTAAGAAAGGACATCACATCAGCCATGGCCTCAGTAAAGGAATCCGCTCTGCTCAAAAAGAATAAGGGTGACCTATAATTTAGTAACATGTGGACTCACCTTTGTTTGCTGTAGGAGTATATCAGGAGCACATCATTGTGGTCCACTCTTCTTTACAACAATGCTTCAGGTCATTGATATCAGTGGCATTTCTTCATTCACAGAATCGCAATGGAGTTGTGGTGTGGAATGCGGTTTAGCTATTCCAACATCTTGATTTTTTTTTCTTCTTTAGCCATTGCAATTTGCTTGTAACCATTGTCCTATCCATGACCGAAAGATTAAAGGGGTATTCCAGTGTAAAGAGAGTGTTCCCATAGGCTGCACATGCTGTAAAAAATAACAGATGTTAGACTGATAGATAAGCTCATTATCAAGTCAAACATGTCATGGCATTATGTGCAAAATGAGATATGTTACATTACCCCCATACATAGGACCTCTCATTCTTGACTATGGCCCACCTGTCCAGAGAACAGCGGATCCTGTCCCATTCCCCCCCCCCCCCTTAACTTTTACCCATTGTATTTTGTACTACACTGTGGTAATTGGTTCTGTTGGATGGTATTCGGCACTATGGTATGTTGTGCATGAGTGTACAGTATTATGTAATGATATTATAGCCTAAATGAATTCTCATTGCCTTTAAGAGAAAATCAGCTTGACCCAAAGTACTGTTATGTGGCTGAAGAGGCCAAAATGAGTTCGTGGCAAGTTCAGTTTGTATAACAGTTATGGTGAATATTAAAGACATTGTATTTTAAAAGTTATTGCAAAAAGATATGGGTTTATCTATGGGGAGTATACTGGCTTCTCCAGACATGTCTGTCTGAAGGGAACAATGTTTGTTTCATGGCTGAGCGATGACAAGATAAGAATTTATCTCCTTAAGACACATCTGGTGTGTGATGTCCATTCATATATTCATAAGTTTTATATATATTCATGTGTGCATTTATTTAGCTTTTTAGTATGAACATAGCAATAATTCATGTATAATATGCAATATTGATATATAGTATAACCAAATATTAAGGTATACTTTATGCCGTGTGTATCTCACTAAGTGTTTATAGTCTCAGGAGGTATAGAAAGCACTAAGGTTTTCGGCTGTTGGAAGTTTCTCAGCAAAGCTAATGTTATTCCAGACGTCGTTACTCAATAGTTTGGATAGTTAGATATACAAACCCACAGTGTGAGTGTAAGGCCCATTATTAGAGTTGAGCGGACACCTGGATGTTCGAGAAGTTCGGCCGAACTTCCCGGAAATGTTCGGGTTCGGGATCCGAACTTCGTCCCGAACCCGAACCCCATTGAAGTCAATAGGGACCCGAACTTTTCGGTACTAAAAAGGCTGTAAAACAGCCCAGGAAAGGGCTAGAGGGCTGCAAAAGGCAGCAACATGTAGGTAAATCCCCTGCAAACAAATGTGGATAGGGAAATGAATTAAAATAAAAATTAAATAAATAAAAATTTACCAAAATCAATTGGAGAGAGGTCCCATAGAGGAGAATCTGGCTTCCCGTCACCCACCACTGGAACAGTCCATTCTCAGATATTTAGGCCCCGGCACCCAGGCAGAGGAGAGAGGTCCCGTAACAGAGAATCTGGCTTCATGTCAGCAGAGAATCAGTCTGCATGTCATAGCAGAGAATCAGGCTTCACGTCAGCCACCACTGCAACAGTCCATTGTCATAAATTTAGGCCCAGCACCCAGGCAGAGGAGAGAGGTCCCGTAACAGACAATCTGGCTTCATGTCAGCAGAGAATCAGTCTTCATGTCATAGCAGAGAATCAGGCTTCACGTCACCCACCACTGTAACAGTCCATTTTCATAAATTTAGGCCCAGCACCCAGGCAGAGGAGAGAGGTCCCGTAACAGAGAATCTGGCTTCATGTCAGCAGAGAATCAGTCTTCATATCATAGCAGAGAATCAGGCTTCACGTCACCCACCACTGTAAGAGTCCATTTTCATAAATTTAGGCCCAGCACCCAGGCAGAGGAGAGAGGTCCCGTAACAGACAATCTGGCTTCATGTCAGCAGAGAATCAGTCTTCATGTCATAGCAGAGAATCAGGCTTCACGTCACCCACCACTGTAACAGTCCATTTTCATAAATTTAGGCCCAGCACCCAGGCAGAGGAGAGAGGTCCCGTAACAGAGAATCTGGCTTCATGTCAGCAGAGAATCAGTCTGCATGTCATAGCAGAGAATCAGGCTTCACGTCAGCCACCACTGCAACAGTCCATTGTCATAAATTTAGGCCCAGCACCCAGGCAGAGGAGAGAGGTCCCGTAACAGAGAATCTGGCTTCATGTCAGCAGAGAATCAGTCTTCATGTCATAGCAGAGAATCAGGCTTCACGTCACCCACCACTGTAAGAGTCCATTTTCATAAATTTAGGCCCAGCACCCAGGCAGAGGAGAGAGGTCCCGTAACAGACAATCTGGCTTCATGTCAGCAGAGAATCAGTCTTCATATCATAGCAGAGAATCAGGCTTCACGTCACCCACCACTGTAAGAGTCCATTTTCATAAATTTAGGCCCAGCACCCAGGCAGAGGAGAGAGGTCCCGTAACAGACAATCTGGCTTCATGTCAGCAGAGAATCAGTCTTCATGTCATAGCAGAGAATCAGGCTTCACGTCACCCACCACTGTAACAGTCCATTTTCATAAATTTAGGCCCAGCACCCAGGCAGAGGAGAGAGGTCCCGTAACAGACAATCTGGCTTCATGTCAGCAGAGAATCAGTCTGCATGTCATAGCAGAGAATCAGGCTTCACGTCAGCCACCACTGCAACAGTCCATTGTCATAAATTTAGGCCCAGCACCCAGGCAGAGGAGAGAGGTCCCGTAACAGAGAATCTGGCTTCATGTCAGCAGAGAATCAGTCTTCATGTCATAGCAGAGAATCAGGCTTCACGTCACCCACCACTGTAAGAGTCCATTTTCATAAATTTAGGCCCAGCACCCAGGCAGAGGAGAGAGGTCCCGTAACAGACAATCTGGCTTCATGTCAGCAGAGAATTAGTCTGCATGTCATAGCAGAGAATCAGGCTTCACGTCAGCCACCACTGCAACAGTCCATTGTCATAAATTTAGGCCAAGCACCCAGGCAGAGGAGAGAGGTCCCGTAACAGACAATCAGGCTTCACGTCAGCCACCAGTGCAACAGTCCATTGGCATATATTTAGGCCCAGCACCCAGGCAGAGGAGAGAGGTCCCGTAACAGAGAATCTGGCTTCATGTCACCCAACATTGGAACAGTCCATTGGCATATATTTAGGCCCCGGCACCCAGACAGAGGAGAGGTTCATTCAAATTTGGGTAGCCTCGCAATATAATGGTAAAATGAAAATAAAAATAGGATTGAATGAGGGAGTGCCCTGGAGTACAATAATATATGGTTAAGGGGAGGTAGTTAAGGTCTAATCTGGACAAGGGACGGACAGGTCCTGTGAGATCCATGCCTGGTTCATTTTTATGAACGTCAGCTTGTCCACATTGGCTGTAGACAGGCGGCTGCGTTTGTCTGTAATGACACCCCCTGCCGTGCTGAATACACGTTCAGACAAAACGCTGGCCGCCGGGCAGGCCAGCACCTCCAAGGCATAAAAGGCTAGCTCTGGCCACGTGGACAATTTAGAGACCCAGTAGTTGAATGGGGCCGAACCATCAGTCAGTACGTGGAGGGGTGTGCACACGTACTGTTCCACCATGTTAGTGAAATGTTGCCTCCTGCTAACACGTTGCGTATCAGGTGGTGGTGCAGTTATCTGTGGCGTGTTGACAAAACTTTTCCACATCTCTGCCATGCTAACCCTGCCCTCAGAGGAGCTGGCCGTGACACAGCTGCCTTGGCGACCTCTTGCTCCTCCTCTGCCTTGGCCTTGGGCTTCCACTTGTTCCCCTGTGACATTTGGGAATTCTCTCAGTAGCGCGTCTACCAACGTGCGCTTGTACTCGCGCATCTTCCTATCACGCTCCAGTGCAGGAAGTAAGGTGGGCACATTGTCTTTGTAGCATGGATCCAGCAGGGTGGCAACCCAGTAGTCCGCACACGTTAAAATGTGGGCAACTCTGCTGTCGTTGCGCAGGCACTGCAGCATGTAGTCGCTCATGTGTGCCAGGCTGCCCAGGGGTAAGGACAAGCTGTCCTCTGTGGGAGGCGTATCGTCATCGTCCTGCCTTTCCCCCCAGCCACGCACCAGTGATGGACCCGAGCTGCGTTGGGTGCCACCCCGCTGTGACCATGCTTCATCCTCATCCTCCTCCACCTCCTCCTCATCCTCGTCCTCCTCGTCCTCCAGTAGTGGGCCCTGGCTGGCCACATTTGTACCTGGCCTCTGCTGTTGCCAAAAACCTCCCTCTGAGTCACTTCGAAGAGACTGGCCTGAAAGTGCTAAAAATGACCCCTCTTCCTCCTCCTCCTCCTCCTCCTCCTCCTGGGCCACCTCCTCTTCCATCATCGCCCTAAGTGTTTTCTCAAGGAGACATAGAAGTGGTATTGTAACGCTGATAACGGCGTCATCGCCACTGGCCAAGTTGGTGGAGTACTCGAAACAGCGCAACAGGGCACACAGGTCTCGCATGGAGGCCCAGTCATTGGTGGTGAAGTGGTGCTGTTCTGTAGTGCGACTGACCCGTGCGTGCTGCAGCTGAAACTCCACTATGGCCTGCTGCTGCTCGCACAGTCTGTCCAGCATGTGCAAGGTGGAGTTCCACCTGGTGGGCACGTCGCATATGAGGCGGTGAGCGGGAAGGCCGAAGTTATGCTGTAGCGCAGACAGGCGAGCAGCAGCAGGATGTGAACGCCGGAAGCGCGAACAGACGGCCCGCACTTTATGCAGCAGCTCTGACATGTCGGGGTAGTTGTGAATGAACTTCTGCACCACCAAATTCAGCACATGCGCCAAGCAAGGGATGTGCGTCAAACTGGCTAGTCCCAGAGCTGCAACGAGATTTCGCCCATTATCACACACCACCAGGCCGGGCTTGAGGCTCACCGGCAGCAACCACTCGTCGGTCTGTTGTTCTATACCCTGCCACAACTCCTGTGCGGTGTGGGGCCTGTCCCCCAAACATATGAGTTTCAGAATGGCCTGCTGACGTTTACCCCGGGCTGTGCTGAAGTTGGTGGTGAAGGTGTGTGGCTGACTAGATGAGCAGGTGGAAGAAGAGGAGGAGGAAGTCGAGTAGGAGGAGGTGGCAACAGGAGGCAAAGAATGTTGCCCTGCGATCCTTGGCGGCGGAAGGACGTGCGCCAAACAGCTCTCCGCCTGGGGCCCAGCTGCCACTACATTTACCCAGTGTGCAGTTAGGGAGATATAGCGTCCCTGGCCGTGCTTACTGGTCCACGTATCTGTGGTTAGGTGGACCTTGCCACAGATGGCGTTGCGCAGTGCACACTTGATTTTATAGGATACTTGGTTGTGCAGGGAAGGCACGGCTCTCTTGGAGAAGTAGTGCCGGCTGGGAACAACATACTGTGGGACAGCAAGCGACATGAGCTGTTTGAAGCTGTCTGTGTCCACCAGCCTAAATGACAGCATTTCATAGGCCAGTAGTTTAGAAATGCTGGCATTCAGGGCCAGGGATCAAGGGTGGCAAGGTGGGAATTTACGCTTTCTCTCAAATGTTTGTGAGATGGAGAGCTGAACGCTGCCGTGTGACATGGTTGAGATGCTTGGTGACGGAGGTGGTGGTGTTGGTGGTACATCCCCTGTTTGCTGGGCGGCAGGTGCCAACGTTCCTCCAGAGGCGGAGGAAGAGGCCGAGGCGGCAGCAGCAGAAGAGGTAGCAGGGGGAGCCTGAGTGACTTCCTTGGTTTTAAGGTGTTTACTCCACTGCAGTTCATGCTTTGCATGCAGGTGCCTGGTCATGCAGGTTGTGCTCAGGTTCAGAACGTTAATGCCTCGCTTCAGGCTCTGATGGCACAGCGTGCAAACCACTCGGGTCTTGTCGTCAGAACATTGTTTGAAGAAGTGCCATGCCAGGAAACTCCTTGACGCTGCCTTTGGGGTGCTCGGTCCCAGATGGCGGCGGTCAGTAGCAGGCGGAGTCTCTTGGCGGCGGGTGTTCTGCTTTTGCCCACTGCTCCCTCTTTTGCTACGCTGTTGGCTCGGTCTCACCACTGCCTCTTCCTCCGAACTGTGAAAGTCAGTGGCACGACCTTCATTCCATGTGGGGTCTAGGACCTCATCGTCCCCTGCATCGTCTTCCACCCAGTCTTGATCCCTGACCTCCTGTTCAGTCTGCACACTGCAGAAAGACGCAGCAGTTGGCACCTGTGTTTCGTCATCATCAGAGACATGCTGAGGTGGTATTCCCATGCCCTCATCATCAGGAAACATAAGTGGTTGTGCGTCAGTGCATTCTATGTCTTTCACCGCTGGGGAAGGGCTAGGTGGATGCCCTTGGGAAACCCTGCCAGCGGAGTCTTCAAACAGCATAAGAGACTGCTACATAACTTGAGGCTCAGACAGTTTCCCTGGTATGCATGAGGGTGATGTGACAGACTGATAGGGTTGGTTTTCAGGCGCCATCTGTGCGCTTTCTGCAGAAGACTGGGTGTGAGATAATGTGAACGTGCTGGATCCACTGTCGGCTACCCAATTGACTAATGCCTGTACCTGCTCAGGCCTTACCATCCTTAGAACGGCATTGGGCCCCTCCATATATCGCTGTAAATTCTGGCGGCTACTGGGACCTGAGGTAGTTGGTACACTAGGACGTGTGGATGTGTCAGAACGGCCACGTCCTCTCCCAGCACCAGAGGGTCCACTAACACCACCACGACCATGTCCGCGTGCCTTACTAGATGTTTTCCTCATTGTTATCGTTCACCACAACAACAAAAATATTATTTGGCCCAATGTATTGTATTCAAATTCAGCTGAATATAAATTTGAGGCCTAGTATTTAGGCGCTGGGTGACCGGTATAGATTTACTGACAGAATTAGACTTGGAAATGCACAGTAGCGTGTGTGTGAAGTTATTCTGAATGACCCTATGTGCACCTTGAATATTATATACCCTTTTTAGGGATAGATTTCAAATAGCTCTGATACAGCAGAAACCACTAAATTATGAAATTGCTAATTTGGGAATTGTTTTTCAACCCTGAACAAAAAATGTGCTTTGACGGACACTAAATAACTTGCCCAGCCAGAACAGTACAGCGGTAACTACAGATTTAGCGGGATATAAATTTGAGGCCTAGTATTTAGGACCGGTATGGATTTACTGACAGAATTAGACTGGGATATGGCCAAAAAATAACCACACTATTGCTGGTTAAATGCACTTGGTGTGACAGCTTGACCAACCACACTACTGAGGGTTAAATGCACTTGGTGACAGGTGCAGCTTGCCCCTGATGTAGTATATGGCCAAAAAATGAACAGACTATTGCTGGTTAAATGCACTTGGTGTGACAGCTTGACCAACCACACTACTGAGGGTTAAATGCACTTGGTGACGGGCGCAGCTTGCCCCTGAAGAAGTAGTATATGGCCAAAAAATGAACAGACTATTGCTGGTTAAATGCACTTGGTGTGACAGCTTGACCAACCACACTACTGAGGGTTAAATGCACTTGGTGACGGGCGCAGCTTGCCCCTGATGTAGTATATGGCCAAAAAATAAACAGACTATTGCTGGTTAAATGCACTTGGTGTGACAGCTTCACCCTGATGTAGGCTTTAGCCAAAAAGCAACCACACCATTGAGGGTTAAATGCACTTGGTCGCAGCTTGTGCTGGCGCACCACAAGACACAAAATGGCCGCCGATCACCCCAGAAAAAAGTGACTGACAAACGGTCTGGGCAGCCTAAAAACAGTGAGCAATTGAGGATCAGCAGCTCAATGATCCACAGCTGCAGATCGATCAGTTAATCAAGTCCTTTGGAGGAGTTAATCTGCCTAATCTCGCCCTACTGTCGCAGCCGCAACCTCTCCCGACGCTAATCAGAGCAGAGTGACGGGCGGCGCTATGTGACTCCAGCTTAAATAGAGGCTGGGTCACATGGTGCTCTGGCCAATCACAGCCATGCCAATAGTAGGCATGGCTGTGATGGCCTCTTGGGGCAAGTAGTATGACGCTTGTTGATTGGCTGCTTTGCAGCCTTTCAAAAAGCGCCAAGAAAGCGTCACAAAAGCGCGAAGAAAGCGACGAACACCGAACCCGAACCCGGACTTTTACGAAAATGTCCGGGTTCGGGTCCGTGTCACGGACACCCCAAAATTCGGTATGAACCCGAACTATACAGTTCAAGTTCGCTCATCCCTACCCATTATATGACCATAAATAAGATGGTATGGGAACCATGAAATTGGTTCCACTAAGTCTGGAAAAGATTACTTCAAAGTGTCAAAGAAGTATCCCTCCTCATTGATGTATGTTTCAAAGGTCATAGGTATAATATGTAGTAAATGTCTGATGTTGCAACAGTGCCATCTGGAGGCAGATGGACAATATTATATTATTTTACCATTTGTTTTATACCATGTCAAGGGTTAATATGACATCATTGTGTTATTAGCATACGAATACACCCACCTTACCTGATTGGAAATCCCAATCCAGAAGGGAATGATTTTTAGATAAGGAGGGGAATAATTACTCGTGTGCAGAGCATCAAAGGGAGCTCACAAACCAAAAGAAAAAACTCACAAAGGAAACTGAACACAAGAAAGATATACCAAAAGAAACTTGGATAATTTTTATGACTACTAGGAAAGTTCTTGAGAACTGGTCCCATCTGAAACTCTGTCTACATCTGACCCAGTAACGTATACTATACTTATTGCTCGTAAGTATTAATAAGATATTTCTCTCAGTATATAGCCAAAAGTCCCTATACTGTGGGAATATATAGTGTTAGGCACCTCTATAATGCTGATTATTCTCTTAGCAAAGATGCATATTTCTAATGGAAGATCTGGCATTATTTTAAAAGAGGATTAAACCCTTTGGAAGTTATATTCCGTAGTCTGATTGCCGAGCTGGATATTTTGTCATATTAATATCATATATTTTGATTGGTCATAGGGAAACAGAGTCAAGGGATAACATTTATTCCTAAATGTATAATCCGTGTTTTATTATAGCCTGTTTGGTAAACAGAAGATACTAAGTTTTTCCTGGTATGTACATCATTGGTTTGTTTGTTAAAAGTTAGGTAAATTTAAGTTGTACTGTGCTGGTGATATAGTGGTGTGGCATTCTTTAGGTATTATTTTACATCCTTATTGTTTGTCTTTGCAATCGTATTGATTTTATATTCTTGATTTGTATGGTATATAATAAATTGCATATATATTTTTGCATAGACAATTGTCCCTTTTTTCTCACTGCTTGCACAAATCAAATTAAGATACTTGATAAAAGAACTTAGAGGCGATTATGCCCGCCTGAAGAATCATATAATTTTTTATATATTTTTTTTTATCCTCCCTTTTATATGAAGATTCTTTTTATATAGAAGATACTCGAAAGGTATTACTGACCCTACCAACTTGTATTGGCCCCATCTACTTGTGTTGTCCCACCTTCTGTCAGTTTGGACCCACCTATAATATTGGGTCTACTTTTAGTTTTTTTACAGGGCCACTTTAAGTTCCCAATCCGCTCCTGCTTACCGACCTATCATTTCTGTCACCTGTTCTTACTATTTGGTTCTAAAATTTCCAATAAACAAATACAGTACAAACGGAATGTGTCATCATTAACTTAACTTAAGTTAAAGCATAACAGTAATTTTAAACAGGGGTGCCCAAACTTTTGCATGCCTCTTACTGTGTATATATTGTGGGGATTTACTCTGGTAGACAGGGGTGCGGGTGCAGTATAGAGGCAAAATAATGTCCAGGTAATGAAACAAAAGAGCGTTTATTTCACACTTGCTCAAACAGAAAAACAGAACAGTCACTTGGTGTTAGTTCACACACAAAATAATAGAGAGTTTCACCTGGCTCCTTTACTGGAATCAGTCCTGTCCTAGCTGATCGCACAGCCACATAAAGTTTTCCCACAGGATGCTATGCACTCTGTAAGCCTGTGTCGGGGTCCAGGCCTCAGCTCCACACACTGCAAAAACCACCCAGACTCACAGTGATTTTCCTTCCTTCTCCCAGCTGAGGTTGCTGCCTTGGAATTTAAATCCCAGCTCCAAAACCTGGTTCTGGAACGTGGGGAGTAGGCACCCGCCCAACTCTTTACCTACTTCAAGTAAAAGCCGGCACGGATTGGCTTTGCAGCCATACTAAGTATTAAAGGTGTCAACAGCTTCTGCTGTTAACACACAAAACCCGACTCTTACCTCACCGAGGCCAGGCACCTCTGTAACACCTATCTGCCATCCATTACGGTACCATGCACCTTACCACATACCCCCCTTAGTTCAACCCTGAGGGGGTGCACACACGAAAAACTGTGTACTCGGGAGAGGGCGTACGCATTCCTCGGTAATCGGCCTGCTTTGTGCTCCACCATAAATTTGTAATTCTGTAGAGACAGAAACCACCTGGTGACTCTGCCATTCCTTTCTTTGGCCTGGCTCATCCACTTGAGAGAGGAGTGATCAGTCACCAGGCGGAAGCTTCTGCCCAACAGATAGTAACGGAGAGCCTCGAGTGCCCATTTGATGGCGAGGCACTCTCTCTCCACTATACTTTACCTGATCTCGGCTGTGGTGAGTTTACGGCTGAGAAAGACAACGGGATGCTCCTCCCTGTTGACTTCCTAAGACAGTACTGTCCCAAGGCCAACCTCAGAGGCGTCGGTCTGAACTATGAACTCCTTCTTGAAATCGGGGGTTACCAAAACCGGGGACCCACACAGGGCCGACTTTAAGGAGGAGAAGGCCTTTCTGCCTGCTCATTCCAGCGGACCGTCCCTGACTTACGCCCCCTTTAATAACCCTGTCAGTGGCGTAGCTAAAGTGGAAAAGTGGGGCACAAACATCATATAATATCCCACAATTCCCAGGAATGATTTTACCTGCCGAGTAGTGACTGGCCGGGGCCAATTTCTGATTGCCTCAACTTTGTGTATCTGAGGTTTTATAACTCAGCGACCAATTACATATCCCAGGTACTTGGCATCCTCTAACCCTACTGCGCATTTTTTCAGATTCGCGGTTAAGCCTGCCTTCCTAAGGGAGTCCACTACAGCCTGCACCTTAGGTAAATGACTCTCCCAGTCAGTACTGTGGACGAGGATATCGTCCAAGTAGGCCGAGGCCTACTGACGATGAGGCCGCAGCACAATATCCATTAACCTTTGGAAAGTGGCGGGGGATCCATGCAGACCTGATACAGGCCTTGCGGTGTAACAAAAGCCGTTTTTTCTTTGGCAGACTCCATTAAGGGTACCTGCCAGTACCCTTTGGAGAGGTCTAGCACAGAAAAATACTGGGCTTGTCCTAGTCTCTCAATCATCTCATCCACACGGAGCATAGGGTACATGTCAAATTTGGAGACTTCATTTAGTCTGCGGAAGTCATTACAGAAGCGTAGGGTCCTGTCCGGCTTGGGCACCAAGACTATTGGACTAGCCCACTCACTTTTCGACTCCTCGATTACATCTAATTGTAACATCCGTTGCACATCTTCCGAAATGGCTTGTCGGCTAATCGGACACTGACCCAAGGTTCCGTGACAATGTCATGGCGGATGACAGAGGTGCGTCCCAGGATGTTCAAGAACACATCCGTATTCCTGCTAACGAACTCCTTGACCTCTTGAGCCTGTTTAGAGGACAGATTGTTAGCAACCTTTATCATGGCAAAAGCTTCCCCCGGGTTAGACTGGGGAACTGGACACTCTAACCCTAAAAACCCCGGCCGAGGACAGCCGTCCAGACTGGTCTCCCTATCTCGCCAGGGCTTTAACAAATTCACATGGTACACCTGCTCCAGCTTCCTCCGTCCGAGCTGGTGTACCTTGTAAGTCACCGTTCCCATTTTTTCAAGTATTTCGTATGGACCCTGCCACCTAGCCAAGAATTTACTGACGACTGTAGGGACCAATACCAGAACTCGGTCTCCATGGTTAAAGTTTCGCACCCGAGCTTGGCGATTATATAACCCCCCTTGGGCTCGCTGGGCGGCTTCCATATGTTCCCTTACTAGTGGCAGCACTGCCTCCATCCGTTTCTGCATCTGGGTGACATACTCAATCAGGCTCTTATAGGTGGGTAGGTTGTTGTCCCCACGCCTCTTTGGCTATGTCCAGCAGATCTTGCGGATGCCGACCATACAACAGTTCGAAGGGTGAGAACCCCGTCGACGCCTGGGGCACTTCTGTCTGCGGGTGGTACACGGATGTCCGCAACTGTTTTATGCGGAACAGTTTTCATAGCTCCCTCATGACCTTGGACATAAACGGGGTCCCCTGGTCAGTCAACACCTCTTTAGGGAGCCCCACTCGGGAGAACATCTCCATGAACTCCTGGGCTATTAACTTAGCCGACGTATGACGAAGTGGCACCGCCTCGGGGTACCGTGTGACATAATCCAAGATTACCAGGATGTGTTGGTGACCCCTAGCGGACTGCGGGACGGGGCCTACGAGGTCCATTGCGATACTCTCAAACGGTATCTCGATGATCAGGAGGGGTACCAAGGGACTACGGAAATGGGGCTGGGGGCTACTAATCTGGCAGGTTGGGCAAGACTCACAATACTGTGCCACCTCTTTAAACACACTGGGCCAGTAAAACCGCTGCAGAACTCTGTCCTGTGTTTTCTGCTGGCCCAGGTGACCTCCAAGAACATGTTGGTGGGCTACTTCTAATACAAGCTTACAGTAAGGCTTGGGCACCACCAACTGTTCAATTTGCTCCCCCCGTAACTGATTTTCCCAATATAGCAATTCTTGACGAATGACAAGCCGGGGAAACATAGATTCTGCCCCCAGTTGTTGCGGCTCACCCTCTACTATCATTACATTTTCCCAGGCCCGAGTCAGGGTGGGATCCCGGCGCTGTGCAGTACTAAAATTTTCACCAGAGACGTTGAGGTCTGCCAACTCCGGTCCTGGTGGCAACTCCTCCACGTCTCCCACCATCACATTTAGTGGGGTTGTCTCCTCCTCCTTTAGAGGTGTATACCGCCACTGCAGGCCCTTCGGTCTCAAATTCCCAGGGCTCTGGGTTCCCCCCTGAGCAGGACCACTCTAGTGGGGCTACCCCGGACCTGTGTGTATCGTCACATTTAACCTCTGGCCACAGGGACGGGAAACCGGGGAAGTCTCTCCCTATTACTAGTTTGTGTGGGATGGTGGTGGCTACGGCCACCTCATGAGTCCACTTGGACAAGGTCACCTGGGCAGTAGGATAATCTTTCAATTCCCCATGAATACATACCACCCCCACCTTTCAGCCCGTGTACTCGACAAGCAGCACCAGGGCAGCGCTAACCAGGGTCACCAGGCTCCCTGAGTCCAGCAGCGCCTCCGCCAAAGTATCTCCCACCTTCACTTGGCACAGGTGCATCTAATGTCTCAGGGGCACCGGCTGCACATAGCTTCTTGGCATACAACGACTGCCGATAGCCATAGTTGGTGTCCATGGGTTTGTCTTGACGGGGACAGTCAGCTCTTATTTGACCCGGTTCCTGGCACCACCTGCAGATAATGGGAGTCGGGTCTGCAGTGGGCATGTCCCGAGCAGGCTTTTCTGTAACAGGCTGTCGGGACGAAGGCGGGGCTTTCCTGGCTTTAACCGGCGCCCTCCCAAAAGAACCCCCATGTATATTTTTAGTGGCCTCAAAATGCTCCACCAGGTCGACCATCTCTAGGGCGTTACCCAGCGACACCTGGTCTACCCAGTGTTGGAGAGTGTATGGCAAAGCCCTCCAGAAGATGTCAGCCAACAACCGTTCCAGCATAGCAGCAGGGCTCAGTGTCTCTGGCTGCAGCCATTTTTGTAAACGATGCAACAAGTCATAGTACTGGGGTCTGGCAGGTTCAGCCAAGTTAAACTCCCACTGATGCACCCACTGAGCCCGTACCAAAACGTTCACCCCCAGTCTGGCCAATATCTCACCCTTGATGACCTGGTAATCAGCCACTTGGTCCTCGGGCAGATCGAAGAAATCCTGCTGGAGTCCCGATGACAGGAATGGAGCGAGAATCTCAGGCCATTGGTCTCGGGGCAACTTCTCCCGGATGGCGACTTTCCCAAACACTGCCAGATAGCTCCCTACATCATCAGAGGAACCCATCTTTGGAATGGCGGCCGAACCGCTTTCCTGGCTTCAAAAGTGCTCGGGGTTGCTCCTGCTGCTTGCAACACCATTACATGTTGTAACAGCAGCTGGTTCGTTTCTTGCTGCTGTTTGTTCGCCTCTCGCTGCTGTAGGTTAGCCTCCATGAGGGCTTTCACAACAGCCTCCATCTTGTCAGGGAACTCAGGGCGCAGCTTTGCTGGCTTAATGCAGGACCTGTGTTAATGTATCCACCTGTGTGTAAGGCAAAACAAAACTTTTCCCGGCCCTCAGGCCAGCCTTACTGCACCTGCCCGCACCCGACACCAAATGTGGGTATTTACTCCGGTAGACAGGGGTGCGGGTGCAGTATAGAGGCAAAATGGAGTCCAGGTAATGAAACAAAAGAGCGTTTATTTCACACTTGCTCAAACAGAAAAACAGATGTTAGTTCACACACAAAATAATAGAGAGCTTCACCTGGCTCCTTTACTGGAATCGGTCCTGTCCTGGCTGATCGCAAAGCCATATAAAGTTTTCCCACAGGATGCTGTGCACTCTGTACGCCTGTGTCGAGGTCCAGGCCTCAGCTCCACACACTGCAAAAACCACCCAGACTCACAGTGATTTTCCTTCATCCTCCCAGCTGAGGTTGCTTCCTGGAAATTTAAATCCCAGCTCCAAAACCTGGTTCTGGAACATGGGGCGTAGGCACCCGCCCAACTCTTTACCTACTCCCAGCAAAAGCCGGCCCGGATTCATACTAAGTATTAAAGGTGTCAACAGCTTCTGCTGTTAACACACAAAACCCGGCTCTTACCTCACCGAGGCCAGGAACCTCTGTAACACGTATCTGCCATCCTGTCATGGTCTTACCTTCTTACTGTTCTCCTTCGTTTGACATGTGCTGGCGGCCATCTTGGTTTCTGGGTTTCTTGTAGCCTCCCACCCTGCGGCTTCTCCTTCCCACTGGGAGGAGCTGGATGTCTAGCTCATATATATAGGAGGTCTGTGGCTTCAGTTCCTTGCTTGGTCCTCCTGTGTTCACATGCTTCTAAGACTGCTGCTGCTTCTGGTTCCTGATCCTGGCCTCGTCTGACTACCCCGTTGGTTCCTGATCCTGGCTTCGTCTGACTACCCTGCTGGTTCCTGATCCAGGCTTCGTCTGACTACCCTTCTGGTTCCTGACCTCTGTCTACGCAAGACCCTGCTTCGGTTTAGCCATCCGTTTGGACTTTTGCTTACAGCTTGATTTTCAATAAAGCCTTCTTATTTCCACTTATCTCTTGTTGTACGTCTGGTTCATGGTTCCATGACATTAGGACCAAGCCATGAATTTTGACGGTACAGGGCCATCCTCGCTACCTACGCTGGTTGCCAGACTTGATCAGCAGGATCACCTGTTGGGTCGGTTCGCTGTGGCGTTGCAAACCCTGCTTGAACGCACAGCTCATTTCGCTTCCGTTGCCGATGGGTCGGTTGTCGCTCCTGGGCCCGCTCCTACTGCCGCTCCGGTTGTTGCGCCAGAGTCTACCCCGACACCTGTTGCTGCGCCTGCGGTGTCTCAGGGTATGACCGGTTCTGCCCCCCTTCCACAGCGCTTTGGGGGAGAGCCAACTCAGTGCCGAGGTTTCCTTAACCAGGTGGGCATTTATTTCGAGTTGCTGCCACATGCCTTTCCTACTGAGAGATCAAAGGTGGGCTTCTTGATCTCGCTGCTCTCGGACAAGGCCTTGGCCTGGGCCAGCCCTTTATGGGAGAACAACAATCCGGTGGTTGCCGTGTTTTCCGGTTTTGTTGCTTCTCTTCGGAAGGTATTCGATGTGCCGGCTCGTGCTGCCTCTGCTGCGAAGCTCCTTATGTCCATCAGACAGGGTTCACGATCCGTAGCTGAATACGCCATTGAGTTTTGTACCCTGGCAGCAGAGGTGGGCTGGAATAATGAGGCTCTGGTCGCTGCTTTCTCTCATGGTCTCTCGGATGCCTTGAAGGATGAGGTTGCAGCTAAGGACCTACCAGTGGAGCTCGAGTCTCTTATTTCTTTCCTGATTTTGATTGACACCAGACTCAGGGAGAGACCTTCCTTTAAGGAGAGCCTGCGGAGGTCTTCTAACAGATTGGCGCCTACGTTTGCTGTCCCATCCGTGCCTCCCTCTCCTCCCACGCCTCCTGGGGATGACTTGTCTGGGGGTGAACCCATGCAGCTGGGGTTTGCTCGCCTGTCCGAGGGGGAGAGGGTACTCCGGAGACGCGAGGGCCGATGCATGTACTGTGGTCTCGGTGGGCATTTTCGGTTGGCATGTCCGAACTGTCCGGGAAACGCTCGCACCTGAGATCCTGTCGGGGGCAGATCTTGGGTGGAGTCTCCTCGTCCCCGGTTTCCCGTGTTGACAAACCACTGATCACTGTTGTCCTCTCCTGGGTCGGGGGCTCGGTGACGACCCAGGCGTTGATGGACTCTGGTGCTGGTGGTTTGTTCATTGATAGTATGTTCGCTGCCGCCAATTCCATTCCTCTGCAGCCTCGAGGTTCCCCACTGGCTCTTGAGGCGATAGACGGCAGACCCCTTCTGCCGCCACACGTGACTCATGAGACCCTTCCAGTGGGGATAGCCATTGGTGCCGTTCACAGAGAGTCGGTCTGTCTCCAGGTGATTTCGTCTCCACACTACTCGGTGGTCTTGGGGTACCCCTGGCTCCAGAAGCATAATCCGACTTTCGATTGGAGATCGGCCGAGATCCTCTCGTGGTCACCGCAGTGTGGGGCTAGTTGCATCCATGGGCCTGTCAAGTTGCTGTGTACTTCCTCGGACTCTCTGTTGCCTCCTGAATACGAAGAGTACCGGGATGTATTCGATAAGGTGCGCGCGGTTGCCCTACCTCCGCACCGCCCATACGATTGTGCCATAGAGTTACAATCTGGTGCCGTTCCTCCTCGTGGCAAAGTCTATCCACTGTCGGTAGCGGAGAATGAGGCCATGGAGGAGTACGTGAGGGAGGCGCTTTCACGCGGACACATTCGCAAATCCTCGTCCCCGGCAGGGGCTGGATTTTTCTTTGTGAAAAAGAAGGGCGGTGAGTTGAGGCCTTGCATCGATTACAGGGGTCTCAATCGCATCACGATCAAGAACGCTTACCCGATACCCTTGATTTCCGAGCTGTTCGATCGCCTCAAAGGGGCCACGGTCTTTACCAAACTCGACCTGAGGGCGGCATATAACCTGGTAAGGATCAAGGCGGGCGATGAGTGGAAGACCGCGTTTAACACCAGGACCGGTCATTATGAATCCTTGGTTATGCCCTTTGGGTTGTGCAATGCGCCCGCAGTCTTCCAGGAATTCATCAACGATGTTTTCCGTGACCTGTTGCAGCAGTGTGTGGTGGTCTATTTGGATGACATCTTGGTATATTCTGAATCCATGGAGGTCCACATTATGGATGTCAGACGAGTGTTGCAACGGTTACGAGAGAACAGGCTGTTCGGTAAGCTTGAGAAATGCGAATTTCACCGATCCCAGGTAACCTTCTTAGGTTACATCATTTCCGCTGAGGGGTTCTCCATGGATCCTGAGAAGGTTTCGGCTGTCTTACAGTGGCCCCAGCCCAGTGGTCTCCGTGCCCTGCAGCGCTTTTTGGGCTTCGCCAATTATTATCGGAAGTTCATCAGGGACTTTTCTATGCTAGCCAAGCCTCTCACGGATCTGACCAGGAAGGGCAGTAATTTCCAGGTCTGGCCGCTCGAGGCCATCCGAGCTTTTGAGGCTCTAAAGTCCGCCTTTGTGTCGGCTCCGATTCTGTCGCATCCCAACCCTGGGTTGCCCTTTGTCCTCGAGGTGGACGCGTCTGAGACGGGAGTAGGCGCCCTTCTGTCTCAGCGTAGAACACCAGAGGGTCCTCTGCTTTCTTGTGGGTTTTACTCCCGGAAACTGTCTTCCGCGGAGTGCAACTATCAGATTGGTGACAGGGAGTTATTGGCCATCGTGCAGGCCCTTAAAGAATGGAGGCACTTGCTCGAGGGTTCGGTGGTTCCAGTCCTCATCCTGACGGACCACAAGAATCTGACCTACCTTTCTGAGGCCAAGAGATTGACACCACGTCAGGCCAGATGGGCTCTGTTCTTGTCACGTTTTAATTACGTGGTCTCCTACCTACCCGGTTCCAAGAACATCAGAGCGGATGCCTTATCACGGCAGTACTCCGAGCTGTCCGGGGAGGAGTCGATTCCGACTTCGGTCATACCTCCGAATCAGATCCTGGCCGCCATTCGCACCAGCCTGACCTCTCCCCTGGGTGAGCAGATTTTGGCGGCTCAATCTGGTGCTCCCTCTGGGAGACCCAACGGCAGGTGTTTTGTGCCTGAGGAGTTGCGCACTCGGTTGTTGCGAACCTACCATAACTCCAAGGCCGCGGGGCATCCTGGAAAGAATCAGCTGTCCTGGGCTGTTTCACGTCTGTTCTGGTGGCCTTCTCTACGTTCCGACATCGCCGCATATGTAGCGGCATGCTCCGTTTGTGCCCAGAGTAAGTCCCCTCGGCACCTTCCGTTGGGCCTTTTGCAACCCATAGCCACCGGGGAGCGCCCATGGTCACACCTGGGGATGGATTTCATTGTGGACCTCCCTGCATCCCGAGGCCATACGGTCATTCTCATGATTGTGGATCGGTTTTCCAAAATGTGCCACTGTGTTCCTCTCAAGAAGTTACCCTCTGCACAAGAGTTGGCCACGATTTTCGCCAGGGAGGTCTTCCGGTTGCACGGTTTGCCCAAGGAGATTGTGTCGGATCGGGGGAGTCAGTTTGTGTCCAGGTTCTGGCGCGCCTTTTGTTCCCAGTTGGGGATTCATCTCTCTTTCTCCTCGGCCTACCACCCTCAGTCCAATGGGGCCGCAGAACGATCCAATCAGGCCTTGGAGCAATTCCTTCGTTGCTATGTCTCCGATCACCAAGACAATTGGGTTGACCTCCTGCCTTGGGCTGAGTTTGCCAGGAACACGGCGGTGAACTCTTCCTCTGGGACGTCTCCCTTCATGGCCAATTATGGGTTCCAACCTGCCGTGTTACCGGAGGTATTCTCTCCCCAGGATATTCCGGCTGTGGAGGATCACCTTTCCGTCCTACGTGCTTCTTGGGTACAGATCCAGAGGTCCCTTGAGGTCTCTGCACAGCGCCAGAGACTCCAGGCTGATCGGAGACGAGCGCCCGCTCCTTCCTACCAGGTCGGAGACCGTGTATGGTTGTCCACCCGCAACCTCAACCTTCGAGTGCCCACTCCCAAGCTGGCGCCTCGCTTTGTTGGTCCCTTCCGAGTGCTTCGCAGGGTAAACCCGGTAGCCTATGCCCTTGCGCTTCCCCCTGGCATGCGGATCTCCAACGTGTTTCATGTCTCCCTGTTAAAGCCATTGGTGTGTAATCGTTTCACTTCCTCGGTTCCTCGGCCCTGTCCGGTCCAAGTGGGCAATCGTGAGGAATATGAGGTGAGCAATATCCTGGACTCACGCCTGGTCCGCGGTCGGTTGCAGTTTTTGGTCCATTGGCGTGGTTATGGTCCAGAGGAGCGTTCCTGGGTTCCCTCCGCAGATGTCCATGCTCCTGCTTTGCTCCGAGCCTTCCACGCACGCTTCCCTCAGAAACCGTTCCTTACTCCGCGGAGGAGGGGCCCTTGAGGGGGAGGTACTGTCATGGTCTTACCTTCTTACTGTTCTCCTTCGTTTGACATGTGCTGGCGGCCATCTTGGTTTCTGGGTTTCTTGTAGCCTCCCACCCTGCGGCTTCTCCTTCCCACTGGGAGGAGCTGGATGTCTAGCTCATATATATAGGAGGTCTGTGGCTTCAGTTCCTTGCTTGGTCCTCCTGTGTTCACATGCTTCTAAGACTGCTGCTGCTTCTGGTTCCTAACAATAAAAGTATATAGTGGAAAAACCGGCACTCTACATCTATCAATAATGCTAAGGAGGCAGTATGTGGGATAGTAAAATATGTATTTATTTTTGTAAGGGTACGTTTTAGGAGTGGGAAATAAAGAGGTAGAGGTTCTAAAAATGTGGAGGTCCAAAGATTGTGGTTCTCATAAATAAAAATAACAATAAGAATGATGTTTTGCCATATACAGCGTTTGCAAATGTACAATACCAGAGATATGTCAAAAAAATATACCAAAAAATAACAGGAGTAGCAAAAATAGCAAATATATGCAGAGTGGAGGTGTGGCACTGCAGTAATTATCTAATAGCGGTTTTCACCTTCCGTGGGTACAGTGAGTGGTTGTGTCCATTTGTATGTAGTCCATAAAAATTGTCTGTCTGTACCTACGGTCTTGGTCACATAGGAGGTATATGGATAGAGCGGTGAGAAAAATAAAAATAAAAAGGATAAAAATATATATAAAATAAAAAATGTAAAAATATAAAAATATGTAGTAGGTCAGTCGGGTGCTGTACTTAGTGTGGCGTCCCACACATTAAGGGAACTGCACCCTGACTGTTTACCTTTCTTTGCGAGGTGTCCTGGTTGTTGGAGCAACCTTGCTGCGCTCTGCAGTGTTTGTTTTTCCCGGTCTTCTCGGCGTGCCACGTGGATATGACGTCACTTCTTCGGTGTCTCACGTGTCTTGGCCGGACTTGGTTTTAAGTTTTTCGTTGGTGGTCTTTTTCGATCCGGAGGATTCAGATGGGATTCGTTGCTCGGAAGCGGGATTTGTTGCTACCACTGATGAAGAAGGCAGCGTAGTCCTTCGAAACGCGTCTGGTGACCTCCCTCTGAAAACCTGCCAATAACCTCATTCTGGAAGCGCTTCCGAGCAACGAATCCCATCTGAATCCTCCGGATCGAAAAAGACCACCAACGAAAAACTTAAAACCAAGTCCGGCTAAGACACGTGAGACACCGAAGAAGTGACGTCATATCCACGTGGCACGCCGAGAAGACCGGGAAAAACAAACACTGCAGAGCGCAGCAAGGCTGCTCCAACAACCAGGACACCTCGCAAAGAAAGGTAAACAGTCAGGGTGCAGTTCCCTTAATGTGTGGGACGCCACACTAAGTACAGCACCCGACTGACCTACTACATATTTTTATATTTTTACATTTTTTATTTTATATATATTTTTATCCTTTTTATTTTTATTTTTCTCACCGCTCTATCCATATACCTCCTATGTGACCAAGACCGTAGGTACAGACAGACAATTTTTATGGACTACATACAAATGGACACAACCACTCACTGTACCCACGGAAGGTGAAAACCGCTATTAGATAATTACTGCAGTGCCACACCTCCACTCTGCATATATTTGCTATTTTTGCTACTCCTGTTATTTTTTGGTATATTTTTTTGACATATCTCTGGTATTGTACATTTGCAAACGCTGTATATGGCAAAACATCATTCTTATTGTTATTTTTATTTATGAGAACCACAATCTTTGGACCTCCACATTTTTAGAACCTCTACCTCTTTATTTCCCACTCCTAAAACGTACCCTTACAAAAATAAATACATATTTTACTATCCCACATACTGCCTCCTTAGCATTATTGATAGATGTAGAGTGCCGGTTTTTCCACTATATACTTTTATTGTTATAAACCGCCTCCTGATTGGGTGAATCAGTCCAGAACCAGAGCACCTACACATTGTACTGACCAGGTGAGCCACCAATAACCTACCTTCTCTGCTTCTGGTTCCTGATCCTGGCCTCGTCTGACTACCCCGTTGGTTCCTGATCCTGGCTTCGTCTGACTACCCTGCTGGTTCCTGATCCAGGCTTCGTCTGACTACCCTTCTGGTTCCTGACCTCTGTCTACGCAAGACCCTGCTTCGGTTTAGCCATCCGTTTGGACTTTTGCTTACAGCTTGATTTTCAATAAAGCCTTCTTATTTCCACTTATCTCTTGTTGTACGTCTGGTTCATGGTTCCATGACACATCCATTACGGTACCCTGCACCTTACCACTATATATATATATATTTCAAACAACAACAGCCAGTTCAGTATCAACACTCATCAATGATAGAGTAATTTTATCATCATTTCCAGCTGTATTGCTGAGAATCCTTTTCACATCATGTAATGTATTTGCTAATGGGAGTACCCGAGTATTAAACCAGGCACCCCCTGCTCTGAAGAGGGGAGGGTGTCTGGTTCACATGAAAAGGTCAGAAATTAATGGAAACACCACTGAAATGGTTCAGGAACAGCATGTGTAGGATGTCTGGATGCATCTTGGCCTCCCAGGTCACTGCTGGGAACAATGTTGTCCGAGTAGTAGGCCAATTTTACAGACTGACAATAATACACACAAAACCGAAGATAAAATTGATTTTAGAGGAAAACTTGTTAGGAAACATTCATTTCTGTTTATTTACTTGCATATAAAGTGAAAGTGCTGCCAAAAATTACAAGAAGAGGCACTCTGGTACAACCTGTATATCAGATAAAGGAGGCCCTCATTCATATTGTGGTACAATTGTTCAGGTAGTGAAAGGGCTATGCACTAAGTGAAAGGGCTGCCAAAAATTACAAGGAACCAGCAATCCAATACACCCTTTATTACACATAAAGGAGGGCACCATACACACCCTTGAAAAATTATGATTGCTGGCCTGCTGGTGACCCTCAAAAACATTAGGGGTGAGGGTCTGGTGCTGAGCTGACCATCTAAAACATTATGGGTGAGGGCCTGCTGCTGAGCTGACCATCTAAAACATTAGGGGTGAGGGTCTGCTGTTGAGCTAACCATCTAAAACATTACGGATAAAACATTACTGCTGCTGAGCTGACTCTCTAAAACATTATGGGCGAGGGCCTGCTGCTGATCTGACCATCTAAAACATTATGGGCAAGGGCCTGCTGCTGAGCTGACCATCTAAATATTAGGGGTGAGGGCCTGCTGCTGATCTGACCATGGAAAGAATGCATGTGGGAACTATGGGGGGAGGTTAGGTCTTTTATCTAATGGCACTACAGAGATCTTTATAAATACTTGAACCACTATAGGAGGTACAGTAGTATAACTACTGCAGACAGTATAGGGTACTTTATTACTACTGCATGTTCTTATATGGGTATCTTATAGAGGACTCTTGTTAGTGCTGGGGCATTATTACTGAGCACTTATTAATGGGGATACTATTGGAGGTACTGTGGGGCAGTGTTCCTCAACTTCAGTCCTCAGGGCCCACCTGCCGGTCATGATTTCAGAGTATCCCACAGAATGAATACCTGTGGTAAGTCCTGATGCGCTGACACTAATTGTATCATCTGCTCAATACTAAGGAAATCCTGAGTACATGACCGGCAGGTGGTCCCTAAGGACTAGAGTTGAGGAACCCTGGTGTAGAGAACACTATTACCATTAAGGACAGTTTGGGAGCATATTATTATGGGGAACTATTTGAATAGAACTAGCTAGTGTGGAATCAAAAAAAAAATCTGTGAAATTCTGCAGAGACAAGACATGGCTAAAAGAAGGTATCATAACAGTCCTATCTCTGAATGAAGACACTGAGGAAAGTCTACATGACAGGAGATGTCACCGGATGTAAGAGGTATGTGCTGCTGTATTCTCCTGTATTTTTGTAGCAATGTATGCAATATCCATCCAAATATCTGTTTCACGGTAGGGTAGGAGGGGAGGGGGTATATAGAATTTGGCCCACACTGCCTCAGCCCGGCCCCAGACTTCAAGTCACACTGTGTGTGTTCTGAATTCTGGGGCCTCACACCCATCTACTACATTATCTGTAACTCAGAGAGTTATCACTGTGTTATCTGTGGTGTTACATAGGATTGCAAGTGACATCTACTACATTATCTGTAAAAGGGGCGTAGCCACAGGTGGGGGGGCGCAATACTTGGCTTGCCCTGGGTGCTGGCAACCCACGCTACGCCACTGCCGCCGGCACTAGTACAACGGCGAACTGTCACTTTTGCCAAACTGAAAGTACTGCCCATGCTGCCCACCCGCTTCATTACGGGCTCCTCGACAGTGGGCAGCCAAGTGAATCTTTCCCCGCCCACCTCAGCTGCAATTGGCTGGGAGCGAGAGGGCAGCACTGCCATTGGCTGCCTGTGTATTTCAGTCTAGCAGGGCCTGCAGAGGCAGAAAAGAATGCGGCTTGGAGATTTAACATCAGGTATCCCTGCATACCGCAATACTCTCGCATTTTGTAATCTTATTTATATATACTTTTCAGTTTTTTTCAGTAGTATGATTAAGTGGTAAAAATTATTAGTGCCCCTCCATTTTTGATACCCCCTGGTATCTTATGTGCCCCCCCCCCCCCCATATATTGTTTCTAGAGTTGCCACTGGTCAGGGGCAATCCAGGCCTTGTTCATTTTGATAAGATTCAACCTGTCAGCATTTTCAGTTGACAGTCGGATGCGCTTATCAGTTATTATGCCCCAGCAGCACTAAATACCCACTCTGAAAAAACGCTGGCGGCAGTGTGAGCCAGCACCTCGAAGACGTAGAGCGCCAGTTAATGCTACGTGTTCAGCTTGGACATCCAATAGTTGTAAGACAAAGAGGGATCATTGAAAATGCTGACACGGTCTGCTACGTACTCCTTCACCATCTTCCAAAACTTTTCTCTCCTTGTGACATTAGGCCGCGAATCAGGGTGAGGTTGCTGGCCTTGGAGAGTGCCTCTGTTGGAACTGCTGTGTGTTCCCCTCGCCTCCCCTCCTTGGTTGCTAAAGGAACTAAGTACTCTGCTGCCAGAGTTGTCAGGTGGAAATTTTTGGAGCAATTTTTCCACAGGGACCTTCTGGTATTGCACCATTTTGCTAGTCCTCTCCACCACAGGAATGATAGATGAGAAGTTCTCTTTGTAGCGAGGGTCCAGAAGGATGAACAACCAGTAATCGGTGTTGGCCAAAATCCGTATAACGCGAGGGTCACGGGAAAGGCAGCATAACATAAAGTCAGCCATGTGTGCCAGAGTCCCAACAGACAAGACTTCGCTGTCCTCATCAGCAGGATGACTCTCAATCTCCTCATCCTCTTCCTCCTCTTTGGCCCATCCACGCTGAACAGATGGAATAAACCTGCTGTGGGTACTACCCTCTATAGCGGAGGCAACCGTCTCTTGCTCCTCTTCATCATCATCCAATTCACGCTGAGAAGATGAACGGAGGATGGTCTGGCTATCACCCTGTGTACTGTCTTCCCCGATTTCCACCTTTTCCACATACAAAGCATCCTCCTTCATTGTGAGCAGCGAGCATTTCAGAAGACAGAGAAGTGGGATGGTTACGTTGATAATAGCGGCATCGCCGCTCACCATCTGTGTTGATTCCTAAAAGTTGCCTAAAACCTCATAGAGGTCAGACATCCATGTTGCAGCTGCTATTCCACTACTGCCCTCTGCTGCTCACAAAGCTTGGCCAACATGTGGAACGGGGAGTTCCAGCGCATTGCACAACAGTTGGTGAGCTGGCAATTGGAAGCAATGCTGCAGCGTTCCAGACCGGCAGCAGCTGTAATGGCACACACGCAGCACACCTTCACCAGTAGCTCAGGCAAATTGGGGTAGGTTTTGAGAAGTTGAACACGTGGGCTAGGCATGGTATGCGTGTGACCTTGTTGAGCTCCAAAGCCGCCACCATGTTACAGCCATTATCAGACACAACCATGCCTGGTTCTAGGTTGAGTGGCGAGAGCCACAGCTCAGTCTGGTCCCTTAGACACTGCCACAGCTCTGCGGCGGTGTGCTGTTTGTCGCCTAAACATATTAGTTTGGGCACGGCACGTTGCCGTTTCCCCACTGCAATGCTACACTGCTTCCAGCTACTGACTGATGGCTGACTGGTGCTGCAAGATGATAATTCAGAGGTGGAAGTGGAGAAGGAGGTGGATGAGTTGAAGTGGGGGTTGGAGCCACTAACGTAGGTGGTGGCGGAATCTCTGATGGAAGTAGGGCCCGCAATCCTTGGTGTGGGTAGCACCTGTGCTATCCCAGGGTACAACTGGCTCCCAGCCTCCACATCGTTCACCCAGTATGCCGTCAGGGAAATGTAGTGTCCCTGGCCAAAAGCACTTGTCCATGTGTCAGTGGTTAAGTGGACCTTCCTAGTAACTGCGTTGGTCAGGGCACGGGTGATGTTACGGGACACATGCTGATGTAAGACGGGCACTGCACACTGTGAAAAATAGTGGCAGCTGGGGACTGTGTAATGAGGGATGGCCGCCAACATCAGGCTGCAGAAGGCCTCAGTGTCCACAAGCCTAAATGGCAACAGTTCCCAGGCCAGTAATTTGGAAAGTTGCACATTTAGTGCTATAGCCTGTGGGTGAGCGGCTGGGTATTTGTGCTTGCGTTTAAATGCCTGGGGTAAAGACATTTGTACGCTGCGCTGGGACACGGAAGTGGATGTGGTCGCTGATGGTGCTTGCGAAGGTCCATGTGCAGGGCGGGTGGCACCCGGGCCTGCGCTTTTGACAGAGGATTGGCCAGCATGTAACACAGGGGAAGAGGAGGCAGTGGTGTGACCCGCAGACGCAGATTGTGGACCCAGGCGTTCAGCCCACCTATTACGGTGCTTTGATGCCATGTGGCGGATCATGCTGGTGGTGGTAAGGTTGCTAGTGTTCACGCTCCTGCTCATTTTTGTATAGCACAGGTTGCCAATTACAATTCTTTTGTCTTCCGCACAAAAGGGAGATTTCCGCAAGGGTGTGCTCCGGGGAACAGTTGCGGGCCTGTTTGGTGTAGCCCGCCTTCTCCCTTTTACCACCCCACTGCCTCTTCCAGCCTATTGTGGTGCTGCGCATCCCTCCCCCTCTGTACTGCTGTCCTCGCTCGGCTTGCCACCTTCCCAGGTTGGGTCAGTGATAGAGATGGCCTTGCAGTTCGCCTGGCGGTCGTTTCGCGGCAAACTTTGCTCGTTCACTGTTCGCCGAACAGGCGAATATATAGCGATTTCCGCCAGCACCATACTCTTTGCTTTGTGCAGAACTTTGACCCATGACACATCCATCAGGTGGGACAGGACAGCCAATTGAGACGTTTCAGCACATGCACACACACCCTACCCTATAAATAAACCCGACCTGGCCGCCATTTTACATTCTGTTTTTTGCCAGTGTAGGGAGAGGTTGCTGTGTGGAGCAGGGCCACAAAAGTCCTTTTAAGGACTTGTATAGGTGTGCTATTGATAGGTGTGACATACTGAGGGGTGTAATATATTTATAATATACGTTCTAACATAGAAAGTATATTATAGTGCATTTGTATTGTGCAGCAGTTGTGTGCAGTTCTGCTGAGATACCACAGCTATACAGAGGGACAAACGCCATTGGAACAACTAATTGCAACTGGTGTGATATCCCAGTTGCCCCCCAAAAAATCTGATTGAGGCAGGGGTGCGATATACCTATAATATCAATTCTATATTGTGTATTTGTATAGTGCAGCATTTGTGTGCGGTTCTGCTGAGATACTGCAGGCCATTCGGCAGGGGTGGTAGGGGTCGGGTAGGTGCACCATGCCGAAGCCTAAGTGGGAAGTTGGAGGAGGTGCATGTGATTAAGTCAAAGGACGCACCAGAGTTGGTTGAGTGGCTCACTCAGCCTTCCGCTTCTGCACCCTCCTCATCCTCTGTATCAGCACCCTCCTCACTCTCTGCTGAGTGCACCCCAAAAGACACCACCACCACCATAGCCCCTCCACTCGAGTCAGAGGAATTATTTTCCCATCAATTTCAAGACCTTACCGATGCACAGCCATTCTTGGCATCAGATGTGAAAGAGGAGGTAGCTACGGCCGCCACTGAGCGGTCTGACGACAGTACCCAGTTCAGCCCAATGAGGGTGGTCCCCGCTGTTGCTACCTACTCTGAGATCTCTTATGTCAGTGCTGGTGAAGGTGACGAGGATGACGTATCGATGGACGTCACGTGGGTGCCAACAAGACAGGGATTGGAGAGTTCAAAGGGAGAGACGGAGCAGCAGATAGGGAAGAGAAGGAGAAGAAGCAGGCAGAACTCACAGTGCATAGGAGACAAAAAGCAGACTGCAAATGTATCTGGAGTGAGTTATCCACCATGCACGGTCACATCTTGCGCTCTCAGGACTCCGGCACATGGCTCCGCAGTGTGGGCTTTTTTTAACGTGTCAGCTGCTGATAATAGTGTTGCCATCTGTAGCCTGTTCTGTCAACGCATAAGTCGAGGTAAGCCCAATACTCACCAAGGGATGACTGCCTTAAGAAGGCACCTGGCCTCACATCACTGAGCCCAGTGGGAGCAACGCTGTTAGAACCCGCAAAGCCACACTCTCGGCGCTCCATGTCCTGCCTCTTCTTCTTCTCCTCTCTCCTCCCATTTGTCCTCCACTCGACCTTCCACCATGCCGTCGTTGCATTCATCTGGGAAAAGGCAGGCTTCTGTGCCTAAGTGTTCGAACATAAAAAGTTGATGACGCCGGATAACCCTCTTGCCCAATGGCTGATCGCTGGCTTGTTGGAACTGCTAGCCCGCCAACTACTGTCATATAAACTAGTGGACTCAGAGGCCTTTAGAAAATTTGTTGCTATTGGCACACCGCAATGGAAGGTCCCGGAAGGAAATATTTCTCCCAGAAGAGCATCCCAGCGCTATATGGCCATGTTCAGCAGCAAATGAATGTATCTCTGGCACACAGTGTCGGTGCCAAGATAAATCTGACTACAGACACATGGTCTAGAAAACACGGGAACGGAAGGTACATAACTTTTACTGCCCACTGGGGGAACCTTCTGATGGCTGTCAAGCATGCAAACAGTGGCACTCGTGTGGATTTGGTGTTACTGCCACGGATTGCATGCAGGCCTGCCTCTTCTTCTCCTCCTCCTACTCCATCCGCCGTCTCCTCCTCAGCTGACTCCTCCTTCTCCACTGGTACCGCCTCTTCCGCTGCACCCCGCAAGCTCCCCAGGACCTATTCGATGTGCCAGGTGAGATGTTGCCATACTGTGCTGCGGCTGTTGTGCCTGTAAGCTAAGAGCCACACATGCATTTCTTTCAGCTCTGCGGTCACTGGCCGATCAGTGGCTGACCCCGCTCAATTTGACAGTTGGTAATGTGGTGTGCCACAACGGTGCCAATCTGCTGAGCGTGCTGAAACAGGGCAAATTGATACACGTGCCGTGCATGGCACACGTTCTGAATTTAGTCATGACTCGATTCTTTGCCAAATATCCCAGAGTCCAGAACATCTTGCGGCAGGCCAGGAAAATCTCTGGCCATTTTAGAAGATCTTACACGGCCATCGCTCGCCTTGCTGACATTTAGCGGCGACACCATCTGCCCGTCAGAGGTCTGATTTGTGACTGCCCCGATGCGATGGAACTCCACCTTTTATATGCTTGATAGGCTGCTCCAGCAGAAATGTGCAGTTAACGACTACCTGTACGAATTCTGCAGAAAGACAGGTTCTGGGAGCTTGGTTTCTTTTTACCACGCCAAAGGCTGCTCATGCACGACGCATGCAGACTTCTGCAGCCATTTTATGAGATCGCCAAACTGGTCAGTCGCAGCCAGGGCACCATCAGTGATATCGTACCTTGCACCTTCTTTCTGGCGCGTGCATTGCGTCGTGTCATTGATCAAGCCGTCAAGGAGCTGGAAGATGAGGAGGTCACAATGCTGAATTAATTCCCAGGGGGGCTACTCCATCTGAGACAAGTCAGCAGGATTCTGAAGAGGAGTCAGAGGAGGATGGTGGCTGGGGGGAGGAGGAGGAGCAAGAAGAGCAGGCTTTAAACTTTTTGGGGATCCCTGATGTTGTCTGTAGCTGGGGGGAGGAGACTGAGGATGACATTCTCCTGGGCGATGAGCAGGAGCAAGGGCGCTCCACTGCTTCCAATTTAGTGCAAATGGGGGCCTTCATGCTCCAGTGTTTGAAGAGGGACCCCCGTATAAAAAGCATAAAGGGCAAGGACCAGTATTGGGTGGCAATGTACTTAGACCCTTGGTACAAACACAAAATGGCGGACATGTTACCAGAACCATAATGCAGCATTTCCAGGCCTTGCTGCGAGAGGTGCTGCATTCTGCTGTTGCGAGCGCTGGCAGAGGAATTTACACTCACAGCGAAACAGGCGTGGGTACCAATCCTACTGCGCCTGCAAGAAGAGGCCGGTTTGAAGATATGTTGATCACTTCAGATATGAGATCATTCTTGCAGCAAACCCATCGACAGCCAACCTCTGAATCCAGTCTCAGGGAATGCCTAGGCAGACAGGTGTCCGACTACATCGGGTTAATGGCCGATGTGGATGCTCTAAGAAGTGAGGAAACCATGGACTACTGGGTGTGCAGGCTTGACCTCTGGCCAGAGCTGGCACAATTTGCCATGGAACTCTTGGCTTGCCCCTCAGCGCATGACAGTGTGGACTACCTTACATTTCTAAAAATGAATGAGGCATGGATCTCGGAGGAATTCAACACCTGTGATGACCATGTGTAATTGAATTTCCACATGCCATCCCAAACATATCTGCCACCACCCAGAACAAAGAATGGTCCTTGTCTTATGTATATACAGCGGCATTAAAGGCCTTTTCTGTCAGGCAAATGCCTAATTTTGGTCCTCTAATCCAGTGGCCTACAGTAAAATTTTTATCTAGTGACCGCCTAATGTACCTCCAGACACATAATCACTAGTTCTTTTCTGTCAGGTGAATGCCTAATTTTTGGGGCCCGTACTGGCCTACAGTAAAAAAATGTAGCCAGTGACCGCCTAATGTACCTCCAGCCACATAATCACAAGTTCCTTTCTGTCAAGTGAATGCCACCTAATTTTTGGGGCCTGTATTGGCCTACAGTAAAATATTTATTCAGTGACCGCCTAATGTACCTCCAGCCACATAATCACTAGTTCTTTTCTGTCAGGTAAATGCCTAATGTTTGGGGCCTGTACTCCACTGGCCTACAGTAAAATTGTTATTCAGTGATCGCCTAATGTACCTCCAGCCACATAATTACTTGTTCTTTTCTGTCAGGTCAATGCCTAATATTTAGGGCCTGTACTCCACTGGCCTACCGTAAAATTGCTATTCAGTGACCGCCTAATGTACCTCCAGCCACATAATCACTTTTTCTTTTATGTCAGGTGAATGCCTAACTTTTGGGGCCTGTACTCCCGTGGCCTAAAATAAAATTTGTCTAGGCTCCAGCAAGGCATATTTTTGAGAGTTTTCCATTAAGACGCATAAAAAAGGCTCCTGAATAAGATACATATTTTTTGTTGGAATTTTTTACATTGATCCCCCTCTGGTATGTCACTGTCTATGTTATGGGACTATTTGTGCACTTCTCATAGGTGTGTGTAGCCTATTGCATTAGGGTGTGCACCCTAAAGCACAAACACACGCCGTGCTCTCGCCCGTGTATATATATATATATATATATGTTATACACACATGTAGTTATATTGCCCCTGTACATTATATAGGGGTAATATAACTGAGGAGGGCTATCAGGGGACATTATACAGTGGACAACTAAGGAGGGGTAGCACTGTGGGACAGGGTACATACTTATTTTTTATAATGCGTTATGGGTACCAGACCGGAGCAACTGGGCACCAAGTGTAGCTGGCCAGCTAAGACCTGTCCTAGGTTGCTAGTATAGCCTTACATGTGTATACTGCTAAACCTTAATACAGTTCATATGTTTATGTGTTAAAGACAAAAGCAGAGTTATTTACTGTGACATTATGTTTTGGATGTCATATAACTGTTAAATTTTTTGTCACGGTAGGTAGGTAAGCGGGGAAATAACCGAACACGGGAAAATAAACAGAACAAACGACTAGGCCCAAAAGCTAGAGAGAAAAGGGTCACCTCCTAGCGATCCCTAAAAGCTTTCCCTAAACTGCTGTGCCCATGTGCATACCCTTAGGATGGATATGCACATGCCCTTGTGCCTAAAACCTAAACACCCTGGGCAAACCCTAAGCAGCAGGGAAAAGGGAAGAGGCAACCTGCTTCATCAAATTAGGAAGAAGCACGTGTCTCCCTAGAGGCCTAGAAAAACACACAAAGGGAAATGAAGGAGAGGAGTTATCTTGAGCAGAGCTGGAGCAGACGATCCACCACAAATCAAGAGCTCCCAGGAAAGAACTATAAACCGCACAGGCCACTGGGGGAAGGAGGGATAAATAGCCTCACTAACAATGAAATCCAGTACACCTGAGGGAAGATGGATCCAGCTCAAACCCAAATCAAAAGAAACAAAGAAGTCAGACATGTGCAGCCAGTCTGATAGATCTCCGCACATTCACAGGGCAAGGCGTGACAATTTTGTGTTCACAGAAGCAGAAAAAGATTATATGCCTTTAAGATTCATTTTGTAATGAAAAATAAGCTCAGTGACACAGCAGAAACAACAGAAAGCATAGTGTTAATCTATTATTGCTGGTCAAAAGTCTAGACCAATCACAGCCAGCTTCTCATACAGCAAGAGTTTTCACCAATCACAACCAGCCTCACAGACAGCCTGTCTGGGAATTCCCCTAGCAGGAGCTGCTGGAATCATTACTCACCAGAGAGAGGATCTGAACAGACACACAGTTTCAGTCAGAGTCCAGTTTTATGGGAACAAGAGGCCAAAAAAGGTATTTAAAATAATTATATAATGTTCCTACTGTTAATATTGTGATTAGAACTGTATACTGAACCAGTTATATATGTGTTTACTTACAGTTCCACCAATTGCAACCATACAATTGCAAATTCAAATTGCAACCATACAAGTCAATTGCAAATACAAATTGCAAGCATACAAACTAGATTCCATACAAATTATACAAACTGTGAACTGCTCATACCAGATCATAAGCAACTGCATACTGCAAACCAAGTTAAGCAAGCAGATCTATTAGTTAGACCTCAGATATACCTCTCAGAGAGATCTTAAAGTGATTAAATAAATTAAAGTGAGAGTACAGATACTCTAGAGAGAAATATATCCACCATTTTATGTTGAATGACAAGATTGAACAGTTGAACCACCATCTTAATCATATTGCCATTTTGTGATATCTTTTCAACATGTGTTATGTACAAAGTATATGGATTATCTTCTGCGGAGGCGGCAGTGTTATATGAAGAAAAGTGGAAGTTAATAAAGAAGTTATTTCAAGCATTTGGTGTGCTCTTTAAACCTACTAATTCCATAGAACGGCGCTAGAGGAATTACAGAGTAATAGACAGTCTGGTTAGACTAAAAGTTAGAGATACCAAAATTCTTCTAATGCCACAACGCAAAAGGCACTTCATAGCGCTGCGCCTGCCACACCAAGTTCCCTTCCAAAACTATCACGCGCGCCGCAACCGTCCTCACCTCACTAGCAGGCGTGCGGGGCAAGCAGCGTAACGTCAACTCTGCTGCCCAGACGGGACAACTCCCAGCCTGAGCCTGAACAGCACACGGCTCTGCTTCCACCGGGTCCGCCCCATGTGAATTACTAGCCGCCGCCCGCCGGCAGCCCGCAGCCAGGTATTGTAATTTGCGGTGTGAAGGCGGTGGCCAGTGTAACAGTTAAAGTGGAATCAGCGGGGGGCACCAGTAAGCACAGAGGTGAGAGAACCTAAATTTTGAGGCTTGATTAGGGTGTGCCCAGGCACAATACAATAATACAAAAAAATACTTCCAAAAGTGTACACAGCCATTAACCTGTAAATATAGGATATGACTGATAATATGACTATAACTGTAGCGATGCATGATACATAGTTGCCAACTGTCCTAAAATTTGACTGGACTGTCCCTGTAGTCCTGGCAAATTAGGCTGACCCAGGCCATAAATGGATTGGTAAGTATGGTGATATGACAGGTGCTATAGCTGTATATACATGAGAATTGTCAGTAAACATGATATGACTGGTACTAGGAGAAATGTATACAGTATGGCCATTTCTGCCATTACAGACTATTTATTAAAGGCCTTGACTGCTGCTGGTGGACTTTCTAGCCTGCCCCTGCTGTATCCAGCCCACCACTGTTTTATTCTATGCCTTGCAGGGGATGCCAGGCAACCCAGCGCTCAGTGATATCCTCCCTTCTACTTATCTTTCTCATGCAGGTCCCTAGAATGTACTGAATGGAAGGACACCTATTCCCCAAGTGCAGCGGGCTCCTCCTGCTCAAACAATTTTTGATTTTGCTGCCCCTTTGCTGGCATTTGAATTAGCAAGCAGTTGGAGGATGAAGAAGCTGCCAAAGAGGATCTCTAGTCCTCCACAAGTAAGAGGAGGGAAGGAGAAGATGGCAGTACCAGAAGGACAGGACAAAGCAAGAGTGAAAAATGGAGAGATAGCAAACCCATGGCCCAAAGTAACCACCAAGTAAGTAGTGCCCGTCACACAGCATTGTTTATAAAAACCCATGCCAAAGAATTTGGAAGAGGGTACGTAATGGGCCCAGGAGCTGTGCATGGTTCGTACATGGTGGTGTCAGCCAATCTGAATGGTTAGACATGGGAGCTACACCTTTTCCTCCAGCAAGGTCACACCCTAGGCCCTTTAATCTGAAAGGGTCCAAAAGGTCCACATATGAGTAGACCAGTGCTGTACACCACACATGATAGTTCAAGATGTTAAATATTTTACATTGGAGCCCAGGAGCTTGAAATTAGTCATCTAGATTTAGGGCTCATGCACACGATCGTATGTATATTGTGATCTGCAAAACATGGATGCGCAAAAAAACCGGATGACACCTGTGTGACATCCGTGTGACATCCGTATTTTTTGAGAATCCATTGTAACAATGCCTGTCCTTGCGGAATGGACTTGCGGACATTTAGATACTGAATGCACACAGAGGCATTTAGGTTTTTTTTGTGGGCCCATTGAAGTGAATGGTTCTGCATTAGGGCCACACAAAAAAAAGGAACCGACAAAAAATACGTTCATGTCCATGAGCCCTTAGAGAGGTTTTCTAATAAAGACATGTTTCCGCTCAGTCAAACCATAAGTTATATGACTATAGATCTTGAAACTGGCTCTGGTGACAAGAATAACAAGAAGAGACTCCATCTTCCTGGTCTTTCTCCGATATAGTCTCTGTAGTTCTTATCTGATATATAGGCAGGTAAGGAATGGGAAATGAAATGCTGCAGTCAAGATTTTTTGTATATTTTTATTTTTTTATTTTTTAGGGATAAAGGGGAGGGAAGAAACGGGGAAGGGAAGATCATTTTTTATTTTTTGGGAAGCATTTTTTATTTTTTTATTTTTTTATGGAGGGGATAAGGGAAAGAAAGGGAAGGGAGAAATGGGGAAGGGAAGTTTTTTTTAAGTTTTTTGTTTTTGGGGAAGGGTTAAAATTTTCTTCTTTTTTTTTTTCCTGGCAGGCGGCAGTACAGGATGGTGCTTGGCGGTTCGCCTTCACACTGGCTCTTTTTCCAGAGGCTCTCTAGATTTCATTTTCCTCCAGAACATGCAGATGCTGAAAAAAGTAAATCTATCAGTTATTTGATATTTGCTACTTACATGTCAGCTCTGAGTGAAATGTGTGCACAGATCCTCCAATGTTTTTTCTTACATTAGCTGCTTATCAGTCCACTGACATTATAACATGTCTGGCCTTGTAATATGCGCCAAATTTATCATGAAGCGTTCAGTATTGTGATAAATCTGGAGCATCTAGTGACGGCCTGGGCTAAGTTTACACTGTGTAATGTGTAATATGTATCTGAAATAATACTCCTGTTCCACAGAGTATCTTATAAATGCTACCTACCATATGCCAGCGATCAGCATGATGGTGACGGAGCCGGCCACAGATATTGCTATGAGGGAAGCATTGTTGTCCCGTAGCTCCTCTAGAAGTGGCGGCTCAGGCATTGTGATGTCAAGCACATCAGGAAGTGTAGGGCGAGGATGGTATGTTTTTGTCGCCTGTTCCGATCCGCTGATAACTAAATGAAGAAAACAATTACATTAATAGTTAATTCCATGAAGAGAACGATAATGACATTGTAGTGTATCTTATACATGAAATAACATGGAATATATGTCAGAATATCAGAATCGTCTGCATCATGGAGGCCCAGAAGCACTGTCAAAACCAAGAGTGGCTCCAAAATACAGAAATGGCTCAAATCTTTCCATTATAGTTTTTTTCCTTACAACTACTAATGTAAAATAACCCCACATTATAGGTGACAATTCAGATTTTCAGAACTAGATCCTTTCTCACTAATTATCACCCACAAGTAGTTATGAATCCCGTGTATCTAAGAATTACCACCCAGCATAGTGCCAGTAATGATATGTCCTTACCTGCCACGTTATAGGTGATCTTACTCACTGGCACCTCAGAGTCCAGGATGGTGGTACACGTGTACCGTCCGGAGTCCCCCATCTGTACGCCCTTGATCACTAGATAGGGCTCCCGGGTGATTTTGGGATTGTGTTCACGATGCTATAGAAAAAATATGGAGAATTATTAGAGCCTCAGATATCACAACTATTTATAATATAATATTTGTAATTTATCATAGTCATATCATTAAGACAAAAATCTATAGAATTACTGATGATAATTTGCTGACATGACAGAAAGTCTGATTTTAGACCATATTGAGCAGCCGGGTGATGATATTGGGTGAAAGGACTTTCTGCTAAGTGCTTTTTGAGTAATGGAAGGAATAAGTTTGGGAAGCGCTGCCTTAACATTATGGTCATATAACTCAAACTGAACAATCTCCCATTTTTACCCTTATTTTCTTGAAAATCTGCCTTGTACTTACCAGGGTGAACACGTTGTTATAGGTCTCCTCCAGCCTCGCGTACCATTCAAAAGTACAGTCCAGAATTAGTTCTTCATATTCTGGGATTTTTATATTTATCTCTAGAAGAACAGGAAAATGAAAGAAGATATTATAGAAGTAATTGTGTAGATATTCTGTCCTACATTTAGGGGTTGTCTCAATAACACGTCTCCTTCTATAAGACCTAATAGGAAATATGGGCATCATAGAGGAGACTGATAGTAACTGGTTATATTCTGCCATCTCCTCACCTCCACAGTTTACAGTCTCTGCCAGGTGAGACTTGTGATCTTTACATGGAGAGCAGGACCGTCCAGTTTTCAGATCTGAGAAAAGAAGAAAGAAATGAAATGTGAGCCGAGCATTAAAGACACTTATAATATTAGAATAAATATGATAATCATGTGCTGGTATCTATCACCCCTCTGTCATCTGCACATGGACAGTATACTGTACAGGACTGAATCATATTATTTAAATATCCTCCTGCTTTGGGAAGTCTGGTGTATACCAGTGATTTGGGGTCCTATATATTTACTAATGTACTATATGAATGTAGATGTAAGAAAATAAATTTCTACTTTACCAAAACATCTGTTGGAGGTGCACAGGCAGCTGCATCTCTCCAAGTAGTCTGTGAAAAGAGGAGACATCATATAATAGTCAGCGAGTGCTGTGTAAAGCGCCTATGTAGTGCTGCTCACCTCTGTATAATAGGCACAGTACCCACAGTTTACACATAGTTTACACACACTGGTGGGAAAGGTCCATTGACATGCATTATATAGTGTAATTCTAGTTCCTCTGGCCTATAATAGAAATCTTATACTGTACCTTGATTTTTTGGAGGGCCCCCGGCGCAGACAACCTTCTCCTCGGAGCAGGTCTTACAGTTGGTGTAGGTTTGCACCATTAATCCTGGGGAAATGCACTTGTGTTATAACCTTCCAATCTTATAGAGAATAATAATGACAAGAAGCTGAATCTGGTATAAAATGTACTTACCACAGCTGTCTGCACCTGAGGAATGGAGAAGAAAGAAGACATTACTGACCGTCCTCATTGTCAGACTCAGAAACCTCTCATCTCTGGGTCTCCTTATTATTACATGATGTCAGTGCCTCTGTGTTCGTCACTTTGTTTTCTAGATTTCCATTGACAGAAATCTCTGAGCCGCCCCAGAACGTTCCGGGCCTCTATAGAGCGCAGCAGCTCCTAGTGCAAACATCCCTGGCAGCCAATCATGTGCCGGCTTTCATATGTCCAGTATAGGGTAGGAGATAATAGCAGTGATCTGATTGGTGGCTGTGGGGTTCTCTAGTTTAGGTCTACATTACTATTACTACACGAGGCCTGTGTGTGTAATGCATTTATATGTCATATTATAGCACGTGTTATATCTAGAAGAACTCACCTTGTTTATTTGGACACCTCCCTAAAAGTGATAAATGAAGAAAAGCAGAATTACTAATAGAAAACAATAGAGAACAGAAATCCCCTGTATATGAGGGCTCTATCTATAACACTGCAATAATACAAAAGAAAACTGCACACATAGCAATTCCCAGTATAGAACATTTTATTCCAATCGCTCCCTCCTGTCACTAGGCTGTAGGGAAAGGAAAACAAGCTGAAAACATCCTCTCTGACAACCTACCAGACACGTAGAAGATAAGTACAATGGTGGACAGAAGAAGATTCCACTTACGTTGGTTTGAGTCCTGGACGATAACCTTGAGCTTTTCTTTGAGTCGCTGGAAATGGAGTCCAATGATGTGAAGAAGCTGGACCTCTAAGATATATAAAGAGGAGAAGAATGAGAGTCCGATCCCCTCATCTATCAGTCTGAGCCCCCAACACACTAATTCCTATTAATAAGAGAAGTAGAATTTCCACCTACGTATAAAATATTGTACTTACCCTTAAAACCTATATCCTGGATGACGTCCACAGATTTCTTATATTCAGACGCAATTTCGGATATAGCATATTTATCTGGAAGGAAAATAATGGTACAATAATTATCTATCTATCTATAGATTATATGAAATAGAGATAATAGTAATAATATAATTACCCAGTATGCCGACTTCATCCTCAAGGTAGTCCAAGACTTTTTTCTCTGTGACTTTGGCAAACCGCTTGATGTTGACATAAGCTTCTATTGAGTCAATGTCATCGACTTGGCTTTTGATGAAGGTGTTGAATTCTTCCATAGCCATTTTCCCTCTGGAGTCGCATGGTATGCAACAGAGAGACAGTCCGATGAAGACAGATGTTACGAGCAGTAGAAGCCACATGGTCTGGATAGAACCAGACATCTTTAGTAAAATCGCTTCCTGTAGCAAATAATCACTAAGGACGCAAGAGAGCAGAACTATGTCCCACTGAGAAGACAACAGCACTGCACCGGTTACAGCATCAGGCGCCGGTTAAGGGACAATGTCTTTATGACATCATCAGAATATGCAAATTAGGTTCTGAAACAAGCAATTGGATTGGTGGAAAATGGGATTATGACATCACCAGAATATGCAAATGAGGCTCTGGAACACATAAACTATTGGATTGGTGGAAAATGTAATTGTGAGATCAACATATGAATATGCAAATTTGGCTCCAAAACAAATAAGCTATTGCATTTGTGGAAAAATTTATTATGAAATCATCATATGCAAATGATTCTCTGGAACATTAGTTGTTAGAAGGAATAAATAAGTATGTAAAAAAAAAAAAACATTTAAATATCACAAATAATACATATAATGACATTCTTTACAGAATATACATATCAAACATGGTTCACAGAATGATGTACCCAGGGGCATAACTGGGGAAGGGGGGGAAGGCGGTTGCAAGTGGGTGCATGTGCCCCGGGTACCAAGCATGGAGGAGGCACCTGGGCGGGCACAGTCTTCTGAACATGTCTCGCATGACATCACAACAAAGAGGTTTCAGACGGTGGGAGCGGAGCACCAGAGCTGCCTGCTGCAGTGAGTCAGTCTATACTGGAGCTGCGCCTCTACCTCTTCTCCTCTCCACTCACTAAAATCACATCTATGGACAGAAACTGCTCTACAGGACAGGAGGTACTAGTCTGCCGCTGCCCCAATGAATGGTTTATGGCTCCAAGACTATGAAGCCTGCCCAGGCTGCCCTGAGACAGTATTCACACTGTTGCCGGGTCTGGGCCTCCTCTTCCTTTTTTGTGGCCCTCAGGCACTGACACGTTGCCCCTGTAGTCCCAGCGTTATCTGTGGTGTAACAGGACTGCAGGTAACAATTACATTATCTGTGCAGACAATGATGACTGAGGTTTTACATAAGACTACCAAAGCTAAAGCTACATGATTGACAAATACAGTATTTTAAAAGAGATATGTTACATTATGAAAAAAATATTGGAATATACAAGAGTGTAGCTGACTGGTATAACATTGATGAGTACAATATATTCTGTCATCTTGTAAAGCATGGTTAAAGAGGTTGTACACATTTGGGGGCTGACCTGCGATGGGAGGCATATTTACCTGCTTCCCGATGCTGACTCCCAGCTCCTGCGCTCTCTCACCTCCGCTGCTCTGCTCGGGTCCCAGGATGTAAACTTGTTCATCCGGCAATTCAAATTTTTGAGCATATTAAAAATCAGCTCTTGCCGGCGGCAGATCGTGCTGTCTAATAGCAATCTGCCGGCAGCAAACCACTAGACAGTATGGGGATGAGCGATGGCATAGCGATCACTCCTGTCCATGCTGCGGAGGAGATTGCTGCATGTAATAGCAGCGTTCTCCTCCACTAGCGAGCAGGCGATTTCCGGGATGGAACGCTTCCCTCTCAACAATCGCTTTCTGAATCGGCCTGTGTAATACAGACTTTACATACAGTAGTAAGATGATTTTATGGTGGAAGTGAGGCCCCTTTCCTATTGTGCCCTTGTGCAGCTGCACTGGTTGGACATATGGCATGTCCGCCCCTAAGTGACATAATCAGCATACAGGGCACATACCGGGCAGGGGCTATTTACAGGCATACTACAGGTACTCAAGTTGAAAGATAACCAAAAAATATACTGTACGCAATCTGTGTGTTTTCATCTATCCATATTTCACAGTATTTTTTTTGGTTTATAATGCCAGATTCTCTTTAACAGTTTAAGGACATTGCCATTTTTTTTTATCTTAAAGGGGTTGTCCGGGTTCAGAGCTGAACCCAGACATACCCTTATTTTCACCCAGGCCGGCCCCCTGAGGCTAGCATCGGAGCATCTCATGCTCTGATGCGCTTCCTTGCCCTGCGCAAGGTCTCTTCTGTTTTCAATAACACACTGCCAGGCGGAAGCTTCCGCCCTGCAGTGTGTTCAGTGACGTCACCGGCTCTGATGAGCGGGCTTTAGCGCTGCCCTAATCGTTTTAATGGCTAGGGCAGCGCTAAATCACGCCCATGAGTGCCGGGCTTCCTGACAGCCCCATGGAGAGCCCTGGTACGACACTGGATCTTCCAAAAATGGAACCGCTCCGATGCTCAAGTCAGGGGGCTGCCGGGGTGAAAATGGAGGTATTAACCCGGACAACCCCTTTAAGGACCAGGCCGATTTTTGCAAATCTGACGTGTCATGTGGTAATAACTTTGGAACACTTTTACTTATACAGGCCATTCTGAGATTGTTTTCTCGTGGCACATTGTACTTCATGATAGTGGTAAATATGAGTCAATATAAATCACCTTCATTTATAAAACAAATCTTAAATTTACAGAAAATTTAGAAAAATGTCTAATTTAAAAAATTTGAATTTCTCTGCTTTTAAGGCCTTTTGCACATGACCGTATGGCTTTTTCAGTATTTTGCGATCCGCAAAAAACTGATCTGCAAAAAATACGGATGACGTCCCTGTGCATTACGTTTTTGCGGAACGGAACAGCTGGCCCCTGATAGAACAGTACTATCCTTGTCCATTATGCAGACAATAATAGGTCATGTTCTATCTTTGAACGGAACGGAAAAACAGAAATACGGAAACGGAAGGCATACGGAGTACTTTTAATTTTTTTTGCGGATCTATTGAAATCAATCGTTCCGTATACGGATCGCAAAAAACGGAACGGAAACGGAAAAACACTTTCGTGTGCAAGAGGCCTAAGGCAGATAGTGATACCTCACAAAATTCTTATTATTTAACATTTCCCATTTATCTACTTTATGTTGGCATCATTTTGTAGATGTAATTTTATTTTTTAGGACATTAGAAGGCTTAGAATTTTAGAAGCAATTCTTAAATTTTTTTACAAAATTTCCAAAACCCATTTTTTTAAGGACCTGTTCAGTTATGAAGTCACATTTGTGGACGTATGTAGTAGAAACCACCCATAAATGACTGAATTTTAGAAACTACACCCCTCAGGTTATTCAAAACTGATTTTACTAACTTTGTTAACCCTGAGCAGGACTCAGAGGGAAAAGAGCGCCAGATGGTTTTTGGAGGGCAGATTTTGCTGGACTGGTTTTTAGACACCATGTCCCATTTGAAGCCCCCCTGATGCACCCTACAGTAGAAACAATCAAAAAGTGACCCATTTTGGAAACTACGGGAGGAGGTGACCGTTTTATTGATACTATTTTGGGGTACATATGATTTTTTGATCGCTTTATATTACGCTTTTTGTGAGGCAAGATTACCACAAATGGCTGTTCTGGCACAGTTTTTATTTTTGTTTTTTTTAAATGTTCAACTGACAGGTCTATTTTTTTGTCTACTTTTTATGTCTGTTTGTTTCAGTTTTAAATAATAAAGAATTTTTGAAAAAAAATCATGCTTTTGTGTCTCCATTTCTTGAAAGACATATTTTTTCTATTTTTCTGTCGATGGGGCACTTTTTTTGTGGGAAGAGTTGATCAATTTTGGTTATATAAAATTTTTGGATCATTCAATATTACACTTTATTGTTCTTTTGGCACAGTTTTTATTTTATTTTTTTACAGCATTCACCTTTGGGGATAGAGTGTTTGATACTTTTATAGAGCAGGTTATTATTAAAGCAGTGATACCTAATATATCAATTTTTTTGGGGGGGTTTACACAATAAAAACATTTTAGAAAAAATGTTTTTGTGTATTCATTTTTTTATTTTTTTTGGGTGATTGTCTCATTTAAGGGCTCATTTTTTGTGGGACTAGGTGACGGTTTGATTGGCACTAATTTTAGGTACATATGAATTTTTTGATCACTTTTAATACTGTTTTTTCGGAAGTGAGGTGGGCTAAATTCAAATTTATAGTTTCTCTTTCTTTTTTTTATGGCATTCACCGTTCAATGAAAAAGTAATGTGATCCTTTTATAGATCAGGTCGTTACGACATACCAAACATGTTTAGTGTTTTTTTTTTGTTTTGTTTTTAAATCACAACACACTCAGTGACATAGATCTGAGGTGGAAAGAACCCAAAGAGACAAATGGCACCCTCTAAGGGGCCATCTAAGGGCTTGTAGGAGGTTCCTGAATACGGGATCGCCCCTGTCAGGGCAGCCATTCTGTTCTATAGGCAGGGCTCAATAGCATAGGGCGTGAATTAGGGTAAGGCCTCCCTCTAGACCATCACTATCCTGCCTATAATTATGCCCTATTCCCTACTATGGAAGATAAAGGATTGATGTATTTACACAGTTTATCTATTTTATTTGTTTTTGTATACTATATGTTGGGTAATTTTAGCGTCTTAATAAAGGCTACGTTTTAATTGGGTGGTACCCTGTGAATACTTTGTCATTTTGCTGGAAAAAAAATTGTGCAGCTCATCTTCCTCTATTTTGTAGGTTTTTGTGTAACTTGGATTATATTTTTCAAATTCTTCTTCTTAGCCTCTAAATTATTTCAAATCTATTCATAATCTCAAAACACAATACAAAAATACATATTTAAGAAGTATACAGTCTTGTAATTTATTTGAAATTTCTGTCTTTAAAAGGGGTTGTCCCAACATCCAGTGTTTTTGGAGAGAGGACCGAGAGGTTGGTACTCCCATCCACTGCTGTGGGAGTCAGTGAAACAGCAGAGCGCAAACCAGGGCTGGCGCTTTCTGTGGGTTTTTCCCATCTCGGCCATGAAAGGTTGAGCCGGGACAACCCCTTTAAGCTGCATACATTGAACTTTTGTGTCCATCTCATAAATGAAGGCAACTATATGGACATCTGTAGCTTGGCGACCAGTGCAGATTGTCTTGGACCCCAGTACATCACCCTTCTACTAGTTATTGTCTAAAGTGGACAACTATTTTAAAGATCGTTTGACATATATTGTTAACAACTGAGAAGATGCCATTAGTTGGAATCTGAGACTGGATCTGGCACAATTCCTCAACTAAAGAGAACTGAATGCTCTGTGTAACCTTCAGGAACTAGTTAAAAATCTCCATCATTGACCACTGACAAATCTCAAAAACAGGGAGTTGCTATAGGGGGTGCAGCAGAGGTAGCAGTTGTCCTGGGCTTTGTGCCCAAGAGGATCCAAAGGCTCTTCTGCCACATTTAAAGACAACGGAATTAAGACACATGGTAATTGGGGCCCAATATCTTCACATTACATCTCAGTCACTCACTAATGGCATCTTTGATATTCCTCCATGTCCTGCAATAAAAACTTGTTATTAAAGCTATGGAAAAGTATAATCTGTGCAGCACTCCTGAGGGAAACTGCAGAAATGGAGAGGGGGTGAGCATTTTGCCTGAGGATGTCTACCTTTGTCAATTAGTATGGGTTCCTCGCTGAACAGTGTAAATTGTTTAATTTAAAAGTGGTTATCCCATGATTAATGTAAAAAATGAAAATCAGACATCATATAGTACAGGGGTGGCCAACCCACGGCTCCTCGCACCTTCATTTGCGGCTTGCAGAGGAGCTCGCTCTCCTCTACATATGCGGCTCGCAGGGGAGCGGGCCAGCTATTCCTGTACTAGGGATGTTGCTCGCAGGTATCGAAATATCAGCAGCACAGAGGAGTAGGAAGCAGTCCCCCCCTACCCCCTGTGCTGCTGCCGCCAGTGAGAACACAGAGAAGGGGAGGGGATGTGGCCACTGCCACCAATGAAATTAACTCACTCATTTATACAAATACGGGAGGCAGGTGCTGGATGAAGAATCATATAGCCCACACCCGACCTCTATGAGAGGTAGATGAGATCTGCGGCAGTTAACCCCTTAGGTGCCGCAACTGAGGAGTTAACTGCTGGGGATCGCAGCGCCGTCATAGAGGCTAGGTGTCGGCTATGTGATTCTGCCAGCACCCGCCTCCTATATCTGTATTAAAATTTATTTGGCATTGGTGGCGCAGTGCACCCCCTTAATACGCGGAGGCCTGCACTCTGACCTGACGCTGTGCACATCAGGTCACTGTGGAGAGGGCACCACAGTCCTCAGAGCAGCGGCAGCAGAGGTAGGATAAGCCTCCTACACAGGTTTTTTTACATTAAAGTACTGATCATGGGGGTCTCATCTGACATGAGGGTAGTATGAGCTCAGATAAGACCCCCAAATCCTCATCAGACCCACAAAATAAGCCTTCCCAGTGCTCACATCTCCCCTATGTTAAATCACCCCCCACACATGTTCTCAGAATGGGGGGGGAAGGGTCATCTGAGCATGGGGCGTCATCTGAGCATAGGGCAGTCATCTGAGCATGGGCGGTCATCTGAGCATAGAGCGGTCGTCTGAGCATGGGCGGTCATCTGAGCATGGGTGGTCATCTGAGCATAGGGCAGTCATCTGAGCATGGATGGTCATCTGAGCATAGGGCGGTAATCTGAGCATAGGGCGGTCATCTGAGCATAGGGCAGTCACCTGAGCATAGGGCGGTCAGCTGAGCATTAGTCGGTCATCTGAGCATGGGTGGTAATCTTAGCATAGGTCAGTCATCTGAGCATAGGGCGGTCATCTGAGCATAAGGTGGTCATCTGAGCATAGGGCAGTCATCTGAGCATGGGTGGTCATCTGAGCATAGGGCAGTCATCTGAGCATGGATGGTCATTTGAGCATAGGGCGGTAATCTGAGCACAGGGCGGTCATCTGAGCATAGGGCGGTCATCTGAGCATTAGTCGGTCATCTGAGCATGGGTGGTAATCTTAGCATAGGGCGGTCATCTGAGCATAGGGCGGTCATCTGAGCATAGGGCGGTCATCTGAGCATTAGTCAGTCATCTGAGCATGGGTGGTAATCTTAGCATAGGTCAGTCATCTGAGCATGGTCAGTCATCTGAGCATAGGGCGGTCATCTGAGCATAGGGCAGTCATCTGAGCATAGGGCAGTCATCTGAGCATGGGCAGTCATCTGAGCATGGGCAGTCATCTGAGCATGGGCGGTCATCTGAGCAGGAGGGTGTCATCTGTGCATGGGCGGTCATCTGATAAATCTTGAAACACATCGTGAAAAACAAAGATTGCCAGAAGCCTCACTAAAGCTGTCTACATTACAGGTAGGAAAGTTGGTTAAATGCACTTTTAAATGTTTGATAACTCAATTGCAGTAATACTGTCGTGTGCACGCATATTTGTGAAAATATATAGCTTGTGGCTCCTGGCAGTCATGCTTATTTTTTTTATGGCTCTTTGTGTCTATAAGGTTGGCTACCCCTGATATAGTACATGATAGTCTTTCTAAAAACCCTAGAACCAGCCCTGTATCTCACATGGATCCAGAGATCTCCCAATTAATTGCTCAAATTGCTCTGCTAGATTTATTTCAAGATGCAGCTTAGGGGGCGTGCACTTTTTCTGGAGTCGTATCCTTTCTACTAAAGCTGGTGGCATTTGAAGGATGGAACTGAGCATGTGCTTCCATCTCTATAAGCAGGACAGAGAAATTAGGAAAAGACCAAACAGCAGATGGCGCTATACAGATAGATTCCAGCGAATAACTCGGTAGCTATAATACATTTTTAGTTACATGCAATTACAACAGTATTCAGATTCAGGTGCTGGTTTAAAATTTTTTGAATATTTTTTATTGAACATCACCTAATAGGAGCAGTTTCTCATTCACAAATATATTTAAAGTTGATTATATTTAGCGCAACCAAAAATATTGAAACGTTATCAAAATTAACCCTACTTTTTCCTTTTGTTTCTCGTGGTATCCGTCAAGTTTTGGTCACCAACCTCCAGCCTTTTGTATTTTCTAATATTTTATTTCTGTGTATTTTATTTTATTGGTCAACAAGTAGGTCTAAACTTGTTTTAGTAGGCATATGATGTGCATTATTCAGGTTCAGAGCTTTTGTGTGGTAATTGTGTATTGCACTGTGTGCCTTCCTCTGTCATTACACACAGCATTGGCCTTAGGCCTCATGCACACAACTGTTGTTTCATTCCGTGTCCGTTGTTCCGTTTTTCGTGATTTTCTGCGGACCTATTGACTTTCAATGGGTCCATTGAAAACTCGGCTAATGCACTGTTTGTCATCCGCGTCCGTGATCCGTGGTTTCAGTCCGTCCAAAAAATATAACCTGTCCTATTTTTTTCACGGAAAACGGTTCGCGGACCCATTCAAGTCAAAGGGTCCGTGAAAAAATGCGGAGGAACACAAGATTGTCATCCGCGTCCGTTTTTTTCCTATCATTTGCATGGCAAACTTGACTTAGACTTTTTTTTTTTACTTTCCTTCATGTCTGGTGATCCGCCCAAAAAAAAGCAAGACACACGGAAACAAAAACGGATCACGATACAACAGAACCCCATTTTACAGAATGGAACACAACAACGGTCGTGTGCATGAGGCCTTATGATAATGGCTTCCTTGTAAGTTCAGTTTAACAACCTAAACACCATTCCTTGGTGTGACAGGTACACTGGCCTTGTCTGCTTCTCTAGGGGTGCTCCCCCAAGTCGCAGCTGTACTATGTTTTGGATGTGGTAAAAAAAAAATCTGCAAAAAAAGCGCCTGCAGTTTTTTGCATCAACATATTCAGAGTTTATGCTGCGTTTCTTTCCGGTAAACGAAAACTTGAGTACCATTAAAGTGAAGCCATCACCATGAAAATGCAGTTTAAGGCTACATGCACATGACCGTGCTGTGTTTTGTGGTCTGCAAATTGAGGATCTGCAAAACACGGATGCTGCCCGTGTGCATTCCCCAATTTACGGAACGGGTGGCCCATTATAGAAATGCCTAATCTTGTCCGCAAAACAAGAATAGGACAAGTTCTTTTTTTTTTTTCAGGACAACGGAATAACGGATGCGAACAGCATGTGGAGTGCTGTCCGCGTCTTTTGCAGCCCTATTAAAGTGAATATCTCCACATCAAAAGCCTCAAAAAGTGCGGCTCAGAAGCGGACCCAATCAACGGTGTGTGAATGAACCCTAATCTTGAGGCAGCATGTTATAGAGCAGGAGGAGCTGAGCAGACTGATACATATTTTTATAGGTAGACATTCAGTAGAACTTTTAACGTATACATTTATATCTCTGCTCTTTTTCTGCATCAGTCATGTGGGCGGTCCTGTATACAACGAAACATATAGGGAAGGCTGTCAATCACTAAATAGGACCGCCCACATGGCTGATGCATAAAAAGAGCAGAGATATAAATGTATAATTTACAAGTTTTACTGAATCTTTTCCCATAAACCATATATGATCTTGCCCTATAACATGATGCCTGCAGATTGCACTGCATTTTCACGGTGACTCAATGTTTCAATTAATGTTGTTTATGTTTGCAGATATGTTGCTGCATCCGAAACGCTCTACTGCCATGAAGCGTGGCAGCACCCTGACAGTGTTATGGCTCATGTGGTTTTATGTATTTAGGTGCAGTACCTTCTGATGTTCTGTGCTACTTTGTGTTCAGTTCTCAATCTTCTTCCTGATATAGTACTATGTGCATTTTCACACAAAAAAATTTCAATTATGAAATAATATATTGCAATGAAAAATTATGCACTTTTGTTTCAGTTATATAAAATCCATAATTTCCCTGTTACTTACTATGTTAGTTTGACCGTGATACATCTGAGTGTAGTTTCCTTTGCATTCTGGTCAAGTGTTGACACAGCACATGCTCAGAACTAATGCTGGGACCGGAAGAATACTGTGTGGGTACAGTAAGTAACAATACACTGTCCTAACACTATTATATCCGCTATCAGCCAATTTGGCATCTGAATAATTACAGCTCATGTTCTAACATGAGATTGGAACTGGTATATTTTTACAATCCACGTGGAAACTATCGGGATACAACATCTGACTGAATGTAATTAAGGTAATTAATAGGACTATCCAGAGGACAACATTTGCAGCCGATTATTAGCACCGTAGTGTTGGATACTGCTTTATTTATTGTGGACAATCTACATGTTTTACACTTTTATTAACTTATTATTTGGTGTTTTCATTTGTTTTATTTTGCATTTGGTGTTTATCGTTTTATGTTATGGAGGAATCTATTACATTTATTGTCTAAGTACATTACCTAATGTTTTACAGACTATTGTATGTCTAAAGAGCTGACACCTATCTTGTTTATGTATTGTGCTTATATAGCCCATAGGTGCCTGGAGCCTAGTCAGTGCATCTGCCTTCATCTTTGTCCATAGCTTGTGGTTGGTGAGCCGCTAATACTGGTTTATTCAATGAGATTTACCAAGCTCAACTTTATTTCACCAACTGATGCAAACTTCTGAAATCCCACAACCATATGCAAGCTGCTGGTGTACCTTTACCCCGTGATGTCATTGGGAAATTATGTCATGTCATGATCTCTTATCCAAAGGCCTGGATTTTATCACCATTTGCAGCACTTTGGATGGCTGACAGAAGACAAAACGGATGACCTTATTGGATAAAACATAATCATGGTCAAAATTATCCTTTATCCTTTATAGATATAATACACTCCAATAAAGAAGTACAGTACTCCAGTGAGACCATGGGGTGCAACAGTTTGGGGTAATCCTTTCTTGGTTTTAGCTTCAAAAACCCAATCAATGTATGTTTATGTATGATCCCGGGACAGGTACATCTCCAACTCCTTCTTGGCAGTCACCCTGGCGGACATCTGGATCTCTATATGGGAGAAATCTGTGGGGCGAGATAGGAGTGCTGCATATTACCTAGTGTTACAACATAATAAGCTACTTTAGGTTTGGCTGTGGTGTGAGCTGCTGTAGTCTACGGCTCTCACTCTCTCCTCAGCTGACGACTCTCTCTGAGTTTGGGGCTTGTAAAGTGGGAGAGCCGGCCAATGTGAACTATGGATGTGACCACTTTCTGAAGAGTGTGGCAGCCCCTTCCAGCGGGGGTGGCAGGCATCAGACCCAAACCAATCTGAAATTGTTGATATATTCTGAAGATGGGTCATCAATAGTTACCTCCTGAAAGCCCCTTTAACTAAACTTCAGTGTCCAGTGAACACCGTTTGTTCGGTCTCTGCTTTATCTTCCTATGTCACTCAGTTGTGACCATTTTTTCCCCCTTAATGCAGCTGAATTCAGATAGTAGGTATGTTATAGAAGTAGCTTTTAGCTGTGGAGGTACCGTTTGGTCACAGAAGGACACACTCTGAAGGAGGCCTAATGTTTTTTTTCTATTTAGCACTAGATGATATTTTTTAGTTTAAGATACAGAAGAGACACAACTGCACAAAAGTGAGCCAAAACAAACTTTATTAAACATGAAATAAATAAACAATGGCGCAATAATGCTGATGAGAAAGCTGTATACAGCTTGGTGCTATCTCCGACCCCTGATGTTACTGGGTTTCAGTATCTCCATCTAGAAAATAAAACCTAGATAACTCCCCTGTCCATAAAACAATTATGGTTTAAACATAAGCCCCAGATATCATTGGAGGTGAGGGATAAGACAACATGCACCCTGCCACCGACTTTCACTATCAGACATCATCATTACCCTGTATCACCTACGTTGTGTTGTTACGTCCTCCCTTTCACATAATTATGCTCTTCCCACACAGAGTATGGTGACATTTTCTTGGCGGCTCTTCTCTTAGCTTCTGGTGGGTTCACTTTGGTATTATTTTGTCCTGTTACCACAAAGGCCATTGCTGCCTCCATTCTATCTGGGGTCTTCTTTGCTTCTGGGTTTTTGGGTCTAAATTTGAATAATACCGATGTTTTATACACATTTGTAAGGATGAAAATGCCAAAAACAACCATTACAACATATGTTTTTTTACTTACTCATTTCCAGGAGTCTCTGGCTCCTTCTCTGTAGTCACTGGCTCCTTATCATCTGATGGCTGTTCTGCCATTGTTGTAGGCATCAGCCCAAGGTAGGCCATGAATTCTAGTCTGTGAAGGGATGGTAAAATATGGTGGTTATTGAAAAACATCCATGAGTTACCTTTGAACTTTCCTAACCCCTACTATTATTTGGAACCTCCAGAATCCATTTGACTTTACTAAGGAAACCAATGATAAAAGGGCTTGAAATTTATTTAAAAAAAATAAAAAATAAAACATGCTTTGTTTGGTCCAATAATAAGCCTTTTTCATTTGACATATTATTTTATTGTTCCATACACAAGCAGTGCTAGGTTGGCTCATGACAGTGCAGGTGCCTCTGCCAACTGACATCTAGGCTGGAGAGGGAAATGACTGAAGATGGGGCAGCAAGTTGGAGCCTGACATGTGCTATCCCAGATCTGGCTATTATCATGTAGATAACTACTCACCAGTACAATAAAAAAAACTCCATTTGGATTATCTCACCAGTACAATAAAGAAACCTCCATTTGGATTATCTCACCAGTACAAAATAGTAACCTCCATTTGGATTATCTCACCAGTACAATATAGAAACCTCCATTTGGATTATACTTATGAAGACGGCAAACAAAAACTTTTACAATGGGCAGATGAGGAACTCAAACATTAGCGGGAGCTGTTTTTTAGCTGGAGTCTGTTTTATATTTTATCATTTAGGGTACGTCCAAACAGGATGGAAAATACAGAAGAAAAGTTCACTGTGGCTCCAGAGCAAAAATCACATGTATTATATGTGTTTTTGCAGTGGAAATGGCTGTGGATTTCAGCCTCTTTATTGCAAAGGGTGAAATCTGTGGAGATCTGCAGCATAAAGTGACATAGTGACAGAGCTGTAGATTTCAATGTGAACGGACTGGTGGATTTCTAATCTGCAGTATCAGTTAATGCTCTCAGGGACTTTTCTGTTGTATTTTCCACCTCGTGTGGACATACCCTTATTGTCCTTTCCATTTGCAATAAGCTTAACATCTAAAATAAAGTCCCATAAAAGAAAATACAAAAAAACAATTAATAGAAACAGGAACCTTAATTAGTATCTTACTTAGTAGGAGGTCGATGATCTGTAGGAGGCTCCAAATTCTCCAAGTCCTCCAAACATCTTTTCCTCTTATTCTCAACCAAGAAAAATGGAAACATTTGTGACAAAGGAAGTAATTTCTGAATTTTCTCAGACGTCTATTGGTGGCCATTATATGGACAACAGGCTAAAATAATAGGATAACATGGGGATGATAAGAGTGAAGATGAGTTGTTGTCAGGGAGGTTGGTGTTCGTTTTACACTTACTTCTCAGAAGTCTCAACGACCTTCTCGGTTTCGTTGACTTAGACATTGGAAAGTTGTGTCTTCAACTGAATTTATTGAAAATTCTCAATAATCGTCAGCTACTAGCAGTAAATCTACACTGACCACGTAATGTGCACTCACTATTCGGTGGGCTGTTATGGTCTGTTGCTATGGACTCGTTCCATGGAACGTTTGGAACGTGACATCATGGCAACAGTCTGCGATGAAGGTATGCAAATGAGCTATTAGCAAGCCAGCATCTCATCTGCAGACAGCTGTTTCAGGGTGATTGCCCCTCATCAGTGTAGAGCAGGGAGTACTGGCTTACCTGCGTGAGAGGCCAACTCCTCACGCTAATTAGAAGAGATATAGTATCCCCCGAATCCTGACCTTGGCCTTTAACCCAGTTGAGACAGTATTCTCTGCACTGATGAGGGGAAATCACCCCGAAACAGTTGTCTGCAGATGAGGTGCTGGCTTAATTATTCTCCAAGTCATGTCTCAAGGCCTGTTCAAAAGGTGAAACATTGACTTACAGGATAGCTGCCTTACATCTGGTGGCATCAGTTGCACACCTTGCTAAGAGCTCCTTTGCTCACAAAATTTCAGAGGAACATTGGCTTGCTTATAAGACTCCTCACACTGATTTGGTGCTCTCCATAAGGAGATATAGTATCCGCAGAACAGTCTGATGTCACTGCACCCTGGATACGACTTACTGCTTGGCTGATCCCATATTTATTTTTATAGAGGGTCACATATATTGTACACATATTAAGCGCAGGCCCTGCATCCACACAGTCAGAAGGCTATATAGCTAAAAAGTGCATATGTAGCATTTACAAAATCTTATTCCGTATTCTCAGTAGAAATCCTTCACATGGGTTAATAGTAAATGTTTGTCTATAAAGCAACTTTATAAAGGTGACTGCATGATTTCCGTTTTTCTTTAACTTAACTCTTATATAGTCCTGTCTAGTGATGGACGAACATCTGATGGGACAGTTTGCGAACTCGCTCAAATGTTCGCAAACCGCGGTTTCGCGGCGGGTCCCATTCATTTTAATGGCAGGCGAATATGAAAAACCTCCATGTCATTTTTGCAGCCACAAAATACTTAGTAGATGCTCACACATAGTCCCACAATATGGACACTGACCTACCCGAAGTATTAAGCGAATTTGTGAACGACAAGCATTCTTTTTTTTGTCGGTGAAATTTCGGAATTAATCACAAGAGCACATGCGCTAGGAAGGCGTGGCGTACAGCAACTGGTTTGCACCGCTAGCAATTAGATGGATGCGATGGTTGGAACAAAGTTCAACGACCAAGAGGAAGAACTCCTGGTGACTGTAAGTAATCTTACATTAAAGTAGTGCATTTGATTACATTTCACCTGCATGTCCGAACAATCGCTTTATATGCATAAAGAGTGTTATAAAAAAATCGCCAGTGCGAACTACAGCGAATCAAATTTTTCTAAGGTGCATATTTGTATGGAAAGCAGAGAAATATATTCAACATGCACATTGCACATCCATTGTCATGCCACACACTATATACCGCTCACACACACTATATACCGCACACACACACACACACACTATATACCGCACACACACACTATATACCGCACACACACAGACACACACTATATACCGCACACACACACTATATACCGCACACACACAGACACACACTATATACCGCACACACACACTATATACCGCACACACACACTATATACCGCACACACACAGACACACACTATATACCGCACACACACACTATATACCGCACACACACACTATATATTGCACACACACACTATATACCGCACACACACACTATATACCGCACACACACACACTATATACCGCACACACACACTATATACCGCACACACACACTATATACCGCACACACACACTATATACCGCACACACACAGACACACACTATATACCGCACACACAGAGTCTATGGATTATAATTAGTGTCCTGTTGGTCAGGACTCAGGAGAAGCTTTCTTTGTCAGACCACCAGTTTTTGCTGGTTCATTTAGAGTTACCCAGGGTGCATCCCGGGGAGGCGAACCAGCTGTACACCCCATATCGTACCGTCACTTCACTAGACAGGTACATCTCTGCTTAGCTGGACAATTTCTGATAGCTCAGACCCCACCCACTTACAGTCGTAATACAATCCCGTCTTCTAACCGTAACAGTAAGGCCGCATGCACACGGGCGTGTTTTTTCAGAACTACGGACCGTAAAAACCCGGACTGCTGTCCTGCAGAGTCGACGAATGCATTGCATCATTGGTTGCTGGCTCGCTATGATGCCGTCCGCTTCTTGCCGCCACCGCTTTACATTAATACACTTGTATAGATTATACAAGTGTAGCACAGTACAGCGGTGGTGGCCGGAAGCGCACGTCGTCATAGCAACCAATGACGCCGTGCGCTTGTCCACTGTGCAGGACGGGTTTGTACAGTCCGTAGTTTTGAAAAAACACGCCTGTGTGCAGGCATCCTAAATCTAATATTTCCAACTCAAAGCATTAAATACTTTTTGCAGTTTACTTGAGTAAATTATTTTCAATACTATTATTGTTAAAAATTGCCATTATATGCTTGCATTTTTCTCTTGCACCGGATGTTGGGGCGGGGTTATGACCGCACCAGGTCCCATGCCAAGAAGCAGAGAATTGTGCGGGAGCTGGCCTATGAAATGTGGCTCAAAACGGGTGTAAAACACCGCCGTCTGGCCATTATAAAAAAATGGTCAGACATGAAGAGAAGACAGCCCCGGTTTATAAAAAGAATCCGGGACGAAAAATGCCCAGGTACATGCGTAAATAACTTTTGGATGTTTTGCCAACACTCTGTAATGTATACAGTGCTAAGCAAAAGTATTCACCCCCTTGACTTCGTTCTTTTTTTTGTTGCCTCACCCCCTGGAATTAACATGGATTGTTTGAGGATTTTTATCATGTAATATGTAGAACATGCCCACAACTTAGACCTTCTTTTAAATTGGTTAATTGTAAAGCATTCAACTAATAGGACAAAATTATAGAAAAGGTCAATGTGCATAACTATTCACCCCCCTAAAGTCAATACTTTGTAGAGCCACCTTTTGCATCAATCACAGCTTCAAGTCGCTTTGGATAAGTCTCTATGAGCTTCCCACATCTTACCACTGGGGTTTTTGCCCATTCCTCCTTGAAATACTGATTCTGCTCCTTCCAATTTGATGGTTGCGCTTGTGAACAGCAATCTTTAAGTCTGACCACAGATTTTCTATTGGATTTAGATCTGGGCTTTGACTAGGCCATTCCCACACATTTACATGAGAAGTAGATCATCCTATGATATACTCAGGAGAGAATCCCATCTCATGGGTCTCCTCTCGCCCTATTGTTTAATCAAGACACTGTGGAGGGGATGTCTTTTATACATTTTTTATTGAGTTATGCGTCATAAAGTTGGCAGCCACTGCAATTATATATAGATCCTGCCATATTGGAATTTCTTTATATCTAATGTTCTTAAGATTTTGGAGTTGTGTATCTAAAATCTGAACATTCTGTGATCACAGAAGTTCCTATTCCCTCCATTCGGAGAAGGCAATCGTCGGAGGCCGTGGAGGTTGTGGAGGTTGAGGAGGAAGAGGTGGAAGAGGAGGAGGAGGCCTGACCATCCCAGCCTATTAAGCCACCCCCACCAGATGTGGGAGAAGTGAAGGAGGTGGAAAGTGCTTTACCCTCCAGCACCACCCCATCTCAGGACTCGGAGGAAGAGGAGTTGATCACCAGCCCCCTCCAGGAGGGTAAATATGCGCACATAGCAATATGATTATGTATCAATAACATGTAGATAAACATTAAAAGGGCCAACAATGAGGCGACAACATACACTATAGTAATACAAAAAAAGTAACACTGGACAATAACTCTTTAATCTACATTAAAACCATTAATTTAACAAACAAATAATATTAAACTCAATAGAACTATCACTAACTAACAAATAAAATAAAATTATACAGGGTGAGCCATTTATATGGATACACCTTAATAAAATGGGAATGGTTGGTGATATTAACTTCCTGTTTGTGGTACATTAGTATATGTGGGGGGGAAACTTTTCAAGATGGGTTAGTTTCCGTTATCTTCCGTTATGTTCCGTTACCTCCCGTTAGTCTCCGTCACTTCCCGTTAGTTTCCATTACCTCCCGTTAGTTTCCGTTACCTCCCGTTACTTTCCGTTACTTTCTGTTAGTCCCCGTTACCTCCCGTTAGTTTCCGTTACCTCCCGTTAGTTTCCGTTACCTCCAGTTAGTTTTCGTTATCTTCCGTTAATTTCCGTTACCTCCCGTTGGTTTCCGTTACTTCCCGTTAGTTTCCGTTATCTCCCATTAGTTCCCGTTACTTCCCGTTAGTTTCCGTTATCTTCCGTTAATTTCCGTTATCTTCCATTAATTTCCGTTACCTCCCGTTAGTTTCCGTTACCTCCCGTTACTTTCCGTTACTTTCCGTTACCTCCCATTCCTTTCCGTTACTTCCCGTTAGTTTCCGTTACCTCCAGTTAGTTTACGTTATCTCCCGTTACTTTCTGTTACCTCACGTTACTTTCCGTTATCTCCCGTCACTTTCCGTTATCTCCCGTTACTTTCCATTACTTCCCGTTACTTTCCGTTACCTCCCTTTAGTTTCCGTTTACTTCCGTTAATTTCCATTACCTCCCGTTGGTTTCCGTTACTTCCCGTTAGTTTCCGTTACCTCCCGTTAGTTCCCGTTACCTCCCGTTAGTTTCCGTTACCTCCCGTTATTTTCCGTTACCTTCCTTTACCTCCGTTATCTTCCGTTGCCTCTGTTAGTTTCCGTTATATCCCGTTACCTCCCGATAGTTTCAGTTATCTTCCTTTACCTCCGTTATCTTCCGTTATGTTCCGTTACCTCCCGTTAGTTTCCGTTACGTTATGTTACTTCCCGTTATTTTCCGTTACCTCACGTTAGTTTCCGTTATATCCCGTTACCTCCCGCTATCTTCCGTTACCTTCGTTAGTTTCCGTTACTTTCCGTTAGTCTCCATTACCTCCCGTTAGTTTCCGTTATCTCCCGTTAGTTTCCGTTACCTCCCGTTAGTTTCTGTTACTTCCCGTTAGTTTCTGTTACCTCCCGTTAGTTTACGTTACCTCCCGTTACTTTCCATTATCTTCCTTTACCTCCGTTATCTTCTTTTTCCTCCGTTAGTTTCCGTTATCTTCCGTTATCTCCCGTTATATCCCTTTACCTCCCGTTAGTTTCCATTACTTCCCGTTAGTTTCCGTTATCTCCTGTTATATCCCGCTACCTTCCGTTAGTTTCCGTTACTTCCCGTTAGCTTCCGTTGTCTTCTGTTAGTTTCCGTTATATCTCGTTACCTCCCGTTAGTTTCCGTTACCTCCTGTTAGTTTCCGTTATATCCCGTTACTTTCCGTTAGCTCCCGTTACTTTCCGTTATCTTCCTTTACCTCCGTTATATTCCGTTACCTCTGTTAGTTTCTCTTATCTTCCGTTATATCCCGTTAGTTTCCGTTACTTTCCGTTATTTTTACGTTACTTACCGTTATATCCCGTTACCTCCTGTTAGTTTCCGTTACCTCCCGTTAGTTTCCGTTATCTCCCGTCACTTTCCGTTACCTCGCGTTAGTTTCCGTTATCTCCCGTTACTTTCCGTTACCTCACGTTACTTTCCATTACCTCCCGTTAGTTTCCGTTACCTCCCGTTAGTTTCCGTTATCTCCCATTACTTTCCGTTACCTCACGTTACTTTCCGTTATCTCCCGTTAGTTTCCGTTATCTCCCGTTAGTTTCCGTTATCTCCCGTTAGTTTCCGTTACTTCTCGTTAGTTTGCGTTACCTCCCGTTAGTTTCCGTTACCTCCCGCTAGTTTCCATTACCTCCCGTTAGTTTCCGTTACCTCCCGCTAGTTTCCATTACCTCCCGTTAGTTTCCGTTACCTCCCTCTATCTTCCGTTACCTTCGTTAGTTTCCTTTATCTTCCGTTATGTTCTATTACCTCCCTTTAGATTCTGTTACGTTCCGTTACTTCCCGTTACCTCCCGTTAGTTTCCGTTATATCCTGTTACCTCCCGCTATCTTCCGTTACCTTCGTTAGTTTCCATTACCTCCAGTTAGTTTCCGTTATCTTCCGTTAATTTCCGTTACCTCCCGTTGGTTTCCGTTACTTCCCATTAGTTTCCGTTATCTCCCGTTAGTTCCCGTTACCTCCCGTTAGTTTCCGTTATCTCCCGTTACTTTCCGTTATCTTCCTTTACCTCCGTTATCTTCCTTTTCCTCCGTTATCTTCCTTTTCCTCCGTTATCTTCCTTTTCCTCCGTTAGTTTCCGTTATCTTCCGCTATCTCCCGTTATATCCCGTTACCTCCCGTTAGTTTCCGTAACTTCCCGTTAGTTTCCGTAACTTCCCGTTAGTTACCGTTATCTTCTATTATCTCCCGTTATATCCCGCTACCTTCCGTTAGTTTCCGTTACTTCCCGTTAGTTTCCGTTATCTTCCGTTAGTTTCCGTTAAATCCCATTACCTCCCGTTAGTTTCCGTTACCTCCCGTTAGTTTCTGTTATCTCCCGTTACTTTCCGTTACCTCACGTTACTTTCCGTTATCTTCCTTTACCTCCGTTATCTTCCGTTGCCTCCGTTAGTTTCCGTTATCTCCCGTTACTTCCCGTTAGTTTCCGCTATCTTCGTTAGTTTCCGTTATATCCTGTTACCTCCCGTTAGCTTCCGTTACCTCCCGTAAGTTTCCGATATCTTCCGTTAATTTCTGTTACCTCCCGTTGGTTTCCATTACTTCCCGTTAGTTTCCGTTATCTCCCGTTCGTTCCCGTTACCTCCCATTAGTTTCCGTTATCTCCTGTTACTTTCCGTTATCTTCCTTTACCTCCGTTATCTTCCTTTTCCTCCGTTAGTTAGTTTCCTGTTACTTTCCGTTACCTCCCGTTAGTTTTCGTTACTTCCCGTTAGTTTGCGTTACCTCCCGTTAGTTTCCGTTACCTCCCGCTAGTTTCCATTACCTCCCGTTAGGTTCCGTTACCTCCCTCTATCTTCCGTTACCTTTGTTAGTTTCCTTTATCTTCCGTTATGTTCCGTTACCTCCCGTTAGATTCTGTTACGTTCCGTTACTTCCCGTTACCTCCCGTTAGTTTCCGTTATCTCCCGTTAGTTTCCGTTTCCTCCCTTTAGTTTCCGTTAATTTCCGTTACCTCCCGTTGGTTTCCATTACTTCCCGTTAGTTTCCGTTATCTCCCGTTAGTTCCCGTTTCCTCCCGTTAGTTTCCGTTACTTCCCTTTAGTTTCCGTTATCTTCCGCCATCTCCCGTTATATCCCGTTACCTCCCGTTAATTTCCGTTACTTCCCGTTAGTTTCCGTTATCTTCCGTTAGTTTCCGTTACCTCCCATTAGTTTCCGTTATTTCCCGTTATCTTCCGTTATCTCCCGTTATATCCCGTTACCTCCCGTTAGTTTCCGTTACTTCCCGTTAGTTTCCGTTAGCTTCCGTTAGTTTCCGTTATATCCCGTTACCTCCCGTTAGTTTCCGTTACCTCCCGTTAGTTTCCGTTATCTCCCGTTACTTTCCGTTACTTCCCGTTAGTTTCCGTTACTTCCCATTAGTTTCCGTTATCTTCCGTTAGTTTCCGTTATATCCCGTTACCTCCCGTTTGTTTCCGTTACCTCCCTTTAGTTTCCGTTATCTCCCGTTACTTTCCATTACCTACTGTTACTTTCCATTATCTTCCTTTATCTCCGTTATATTCCTTTACCTCCGGTAGTTTCTCTTTTCTTCCGTTATATCCCATTAGTTTCCATTACTTTCTGTTATTTTCCGTTAGTTTCCGTTATATCCCGTTAGTTTCCGTTATATCCCGTTACTTCCCGTTAGTTTCCGTTATCTCGCGTTACTTTCCGTTACCTCCCGTTCGTTTCCGTTACCTCCCATTAGTTTCCGTTATCTTCCGTTATCTCCCGTTATATCGCGTTACCTCCCATTAGTTTCCCTTATATTCCGATACTCTGAAATCATGACCCTGAGGTGGGCCCTGAGGACTGAAGTTGAGGAACACTGCCCCAGAGTACCTCCAATAGTATCCCCATTAATAAGTGCTCAATAATAATGCCCCCAGCACTAACAAGAGTCCTCTATAAGATACCCCTACAAGAACATGCAGTAGTAATAACGTCCCCTATACTGTCTGCAGTTGTTATACTACTGTACCTCCTATTGTGGTTCAAGTATCTTCCGTTATATCCATTTACCTCCCGTTAGTTTCCGTAACCTCCCGTTACTTTCCGTTTCCTCCCGTTACTTTCTGTTACTTCCCGTTAGTTTCCTTTAGTTTCCGTTACCTCCCGCTAGTTTCCATTACCTCCCGTTAGGTTCCGTTACCTCCCTCTATCTTCCGTTACCTTTGTTAGTTTCCTTTATCTTCCGTTATGTTCCGTTACCTCCCGTTAGATTCTGTTACGTTCCGTTACTTCCCGTTACCTCCCGTTAGTTTCCGTTATCTCCCGTTAGTTTCCGTTTCCTCCCTTTAGTTTCCGTTAATTTCCGTTACCTCCCGTTGGTTTCCATTACTTCCCGTTAGTTTCCGTTATCTCCCGTTAGTTCCCGTTTCCTCCCGTTAGTTTCCGTTACTTCCCTTTAGTTTCCGTTATCTTCCGCCATCTCCCGTTATATCCCGTTACCTCCCGTTAATTTCCGTTACTTCCCGTTAGTTTCCGTTATCTTCCGTTAGTTTCCGTTACCTCCCATTAGTTTCCGTTATTTCCCGTTATCTTCCGTTATCTCCCGTTATATCCCGTTACCTCCCGTTAGTTTCCGTTACTTCCCGTTAGTTTCCGTTAGCTTCCGTTAGTTTCCGTTATATCCCGTTACCTCCCGTTAGTTTCCGTTACCTCCCGTTAGTTTCCGTTATCTCCCGTTACTTTCCGTTACTTCCCGTTAGTTTCCGTTACTTCCCATTAGTTTCCGTTATCTTCCGTTAGTTTCCGTAATATCCCGTTACCTCCCGTTTGTTTCCGTTACCTCCCTTTAGTTTCCGTTATCTCCCGTTACTTTCCATTACCTACTGTTACTTTCCATTATCTTCCTTTATCTCCGTTATATTCCTTTACCTCCGGTAGTTTCTCTTTTCTTCCGTTATATCCCATTAGTTTCCATTACTTTCTGTTATTTTCCGTTAGTTTCCGTTATATCCCGTTAGTTTCCGTTATATCCCGTTACTTCCCGTTAGTTTCCGTTATCTCGCGTTACTTTCCGTTACCTCCCGTTCGTTTCCGTTACCTCCCATTAGTTTCCGTTATCTTCCGTTATCTCCCGTTATATCGCGTTACCTCCCATTAGTTTCCCTTATATTCCGATACTCTGAAATCATGACCCTGAGGTGGGCCCTGAGGACTGAAGTTGAGGAACACTGCCCCAGAGTACCTCCAATAGTATCCCCATTAATAAGTGCTCAATAATAATGCCCCCAGCACTAACAAGAGTCCTCTATAAGATACCCCTACAAGAACATGCAGTAGTAATAACGTCCCCTATACTGTCTGCAGTTGTTATACTACTGTACCTCCTATTGTGGTTCAAGTATCTTCCGTTATATCCATTTACCTCCCGTTAGTTTCCGTAACCTCCCGTTACTTTCCGTTTCCTCCCGTTACTTTCTGTTACTTCCCGTTAGTTTCCTTTAGTTTCCGTTACCTCCCGTTAGTTTCCGTTATCTTCCTTTACCTCCATTAATTTCCGTTACTTCCCGTTAGTTTCCGTTATCTTCCGTTAGTTTCGCTTATATCCCGTTACCTCCCGTTAGTTTCCGTTACCTCCCGTTAGTTTCCGTTATCTTCCGTTACTTTCCGTGACCTCCCATTACTTTCCGTTACTTCCTGTTAGTTTCCGCTAGTTTCCGTTACCTCCCGTTAGTTTCCGTTACTTTCCGTTCGTTTCCGTTATATCCCGTTACCTCCTGTTAGTTCCCGTTACCTCCCGTTAGTTTCCGTTACCTCCCGTTATTTTCTGTTACCTCCCATTAGTTTCCGTTATATCCCGTTACCTCCCGTTAGTTTCCGTTACTTCCCGTTAGTTTCCGTTAGCTTCCGTTAGTTTCCTTTATATCCGTTACCTCCCGTTAATTTCTGTTATCTCCCGTAACTTTCCGTTACCTCCC